>NW_021939396.1:53274286-53308692 GCF_001715985.3 Manacus vitellinus | reverse complement strand
TAGCTGTCTTCCTGAATTCTTCGTAAGTAGCCAGCCCTTTCTTCCACAGTCGGTAAACTCTCTTTTTATCCCTGATTTCCTTCAGAATCTCCCTGTTTAACCAAGCTGGTTGTCTTCCCCGATGGCTTGCCTTTCAGCACACCAGTACAGCCTGTTCCTGTGCACTCAAAACTTCCTGCTTGAAGCACATCCATCCCTCCTGGACCCCTTGTTTTCAAGGGTTGTTTCCCAGGGTATGCTCTGGACTACACTTCTGAATAGGTCAAAATCTTCCCCCTGGAAGTCCAGCATAGAAGTTTTATTGTTGTTTCTCTTTGAATCTCTGAGTATTGAAAATTCTATTATTTCATGGTCACTATTTCCCAGGCGACCTTCAACCACTACATCTCCCATCAGCCCTTCTCTGTTTGTAAACAGCAGGTCTGGCGGGGCCTTACCCCTGGTAGGTTCATTTACCAGTTGATGAAGGAAATTGTCCTCTATACACTCCAGGAAATTCCTAGACTGCCTCTTTTCTGCAGTATTGAGCTCGCAGCTCAATATTGAGCTCCCAGATATCCGGCAGGTTAAAGTCACCCACAAGGACAAGGGCTGATGATTTCAAGACATCCACCAGCTGCTTGTAGAATATTTCATCCCCTTCGTCATCCTGGTAGGGTGGTCTGTAACAGACACCTATGATGATGTTGGCCTTGTTGGTCTTCCCCCTGATTCTGGTCCACAGGCACTCAACCTTATCGTTGCTGATCTCAAGTTCAACAGAGTCAAGAGACTCTCTGACATATAAAGCCACCCCTCCACCTCTCCTACCCTGCCTGTTCTTTCTGAAGAGCTTGTAGCCATCCATGGCAACACTCCAGTCATGTGAGTCATCCCACCACGTCTCTGTGATGGCGACTACATCATAGCCTTCCTGCTGCACAATAGCTTCCAGCTCCTCTTGTTTGTTGCCCATGCTGCATGCATTGGTGTACATGCACTTCAGGTGGGTTGTGGATTTAATTCTTAACTCAGGCTTTCCATCCTTAGGCTGATCACTAGAGAGCCCGGTTTCAACCCCTTCCCCCTTCAAACCTAGTTTAAAGCCCTCCTGATCAACCTCGCTAACTTATGGGCTACAGTGCTCTTCTTCTTCCTAGAAAGATGAATCCCATCCGATTTTAAGAAACTAGGTACCATGGAGTTTGCCCCATGGTCAAAGAAACCAAAATTTTGACGGTGGCACCAATCCTTTAGTCATCTGTTGAGGAGCTGGGCTTTTTTACTCTACTCTTTATTTAACTCCTCATCCATCCCAGATAGTACAGGAACTGAGGCAAATATCACCTGTGCTCCTGTCCCCTGAACTGACTGACCCAGTGCTTTGAAGTCTTTTTTAATTATCCTGGCACTTCTTCGATTAATGTCCTCACTGCCAGCCTGGACTACCACCAGTGGATAATAGTCTGAAGGCTGAATTAACTCAGGAAGTCTCTTACTAATATCCCTCACCCTGGCCCCAGGAAGGCAGCATACTTCTCTCTGGGATGGGTCTGGGTGACAAATAGGGCCCTCAGTTCCCCTCAGAAGGGAGTCACCAACTACAACTACCCTTCTTTTTTTTTTTACACCTGTGGTTGTAATCCGTCTATTAGACAGGGTCGAACCAGGGGGTTCTCCAGAGAGATCTTCTTGGCTGTCCTCTACCTGACTGTCTGGGTCCAGGGACTCATATCTATTCTTCAAGGGCACCCTGGGGGGTGATGGGGGTCGAGAGAGAGTTCTTTTACCTCTCCCATTAGGGACCTGTTTCCATTCCCTCCCATCAATTTGGTCTGCACCATCTGCCTTATGGCAGGAGGGGCAGGGCTTCGCCGTCTCCTGTTTGACTTCCTTGGGGTTCAAAAGGGTTTGACTCCACCAGTCGATTTCCTTTTCACTCTCCCTAATGCACCTTAATCTCTCTACCTCTTCCTTAAGTTCTGCAACCAGGCACAACAAGTCACTGACCTGATCGCATCAAACACAGCTACCTCCTACACCATCCTCCGGTACCAACGTCAGGCTCAGACACTCAGCACACCCAGAGACCTGGGTGGTTGCATCCTTCTTCGAGGGGAGTGTCTGAGCAGACACATTCCTAGTATTAACAGCAGTAATGGCTTTTGTTTTTTGTGGAAACCATTGCTAGCTTTAAAAAGCACACTCACCTACAAGAAGTGGGAACTGGTTGAGCCCTGCCTGCTTGAAATGCCTTGAAATTGCTGTGCCACACCCCTGTTAGTCTGCTCCTGTGGGGTGCATGGAGGCTCTTATATAGCCTCCCCTATCACTTGCTAACGAGCCTGACCCACCCCTCACTCACCTTAATCGGTTCTGAGGAGGAGCCAAGCCTGGGCAGCAAATGGCCTAGTAGCTCTCCTGGAGGCTCTTATAAAACTTATAAGGCTTACAAAATTAGAAAAATAAAAAACCATTAGGGGCTTAAGGCATCAGGGTCNATGTCGGCCTTGTTGGTCTTCCCCCTGATTCTGGTCCACAGGCACTCAACCTTATCGTTGCTGATCTCAAGTTCAACAGAGTCAAGAGACTCTCTGACATATAAAGCCACCCCTCCACCTCTCCTACCCTGCCTGTTCTTTCTGAAGAGCTTGTAGCCATCCATGGCAACACTCCAGTCATGTGAGTCATCCCACCACGTCTCTGTGATGGCGACTACATCATAGCCTTCCTGCTGCACAATAGCTTCCAGCTCCTCTTGTTTGTTGCCCATGCTGCATGCATTGGTGTACATGCACTTCAGGTGGGTTGTGGATTTAATTCTTAACTCAGGCTTTCCATCCTTAGGCTGATCACTAGAGAGCCCGGTTTCAACCCCTTCCCCCTTCAAACCTAGTTTAAAGCCCTCCTGATCAACCTCGCTAACTTATGGGCTACAGTGCTCTTCTTCTTCCTAGAAAGATGAATTCCATCCGATTTTAAGAAACTAGGTACCATGGAGTTTTCCCCATGGTCAAAGAAACCAAAATTTTGATGGTGGCACCAATCCTTTAGTCATCTGTTGAGGAGCTGGGCTTTTTTACTCTACTCTTTATTTAACTCCTCATCCATCCCAGGTAGTACAGGAACTGAGGCAAATATCACCTGTACTCCTGTCCCCTGAACTGACCGACTCAGTGCTTTGAAGTCTTTTTTAATTATCCTGGCACTTCTTCGATTAATGTCCTCACTGCCAGCCTGGACTACCACCAGTGGATAATCGTCTGAGGGTTGAATTAACTCAGGAAGTCTCTTACTAATATCCCTCACCCTGGCCCTAGGAAGGCAGCATACTTCTCTCTGGGATGGGTCTGGGTGACAAATAGGGCCCTCAGTTCCCCTCAGAAGGGAGTCACCGACTACAACTACCCTTCTTTTTTTTTTTACACCTGTGGTTGTAATCCGTCTATTAGACAGGGCCGAACCAGGAGGCTCTCCAGAAAGATCTTCTTGGCTGTCCTCTACCTGACTGTCTGGGTCCAGGGACTCATATCTATTCTTCAAGGGCACCCTGGGGGGTGATGGGGGTCGAGAGAGAGTTCTTTCACCTCTCCCATTAGGGACCTGTTTCCATTCCCCCCCATCAATTTGGTCTGCACCATCTGCCTTATGGCAGGAGGGGCAGGGCTTCGCCGTCTCCTGTTTGACTTCCTTGGGGTTCAAAAGGGTTTGACTCCACCAGTCGATTTCCTTTTCACTCTCCCTAATGCACCTTAATCTCTCTACCTCTTCCTTAAGTTCTGCTACCAGGCACAGCAAGTCACTGACCTGATCGCATCAAACACAGCTACCTCCTACACCATCCTCCGGTACCAACGTCAGGCTCAGACACTCAGCACACCCAGAGACCTGGGTGGCTGCATCCTTCTTCGAGGGGAGTGTCTGAGCAGACACATTCCTAGTATTAACAGCAGTAATGGCTTTTGTTTTTTGTGGAAACCATTGCTAGCTTTAAAAAGCACACTCACCTACAAGAAGTGGGAACTGGTTGAGCCCTGCCTGCTTGAAATGCCTTGAAATTGCTGTGCCACACCCCTGTTAGTCTGCTCCTGTGGGGTGCATGGAGGCTCTTATATAGCCTCCCCTATCACTTGCTAACGAGCCTGACCCACCCCTCACTCACCTTAATCAGTTCCGAGGAGGAGCCAAGCCTGGGCAGCAAATGGCCTAGTAGCTCTCCTGGAGGCTCTTATAAAACTTATAAGGCTTACAAAATTAGAAAAATAAAAAACCATTAGGGGCTTAAGGCATCAGGGTCGTTGTTAGGGCCACCTACAGGGCTCCTGCAGTAGTGGCTGAAGAAGGTAGAGCTAGCACTTCCCATTGTTTACCTTTATTCTTTCTCCGTGTTCCCAAACAAATCCTTGTTTATATAAACAAAGTTTTCTTGGCTGCTTTCCCGGTAATTGTTTTGTAAACAAAGACTACGCTTGGCAGTTTTCCCGGACTCTGGCTGTGTTCCCAGACTTGTTCTCAAAACAATGGATTTGTTTACAAAACAAACCCGAGCTTGGCTGTCTTCCCGGACAATGTTTTCAAAATAGGCCAAACTTAACCAAAATATCCTGGATGAACCCCCAATAGGAATGTGTGTATCAGTTTGGCCTGGCTCTCCTGCCAAGTCCAGGCTGTCTCCTTCCCCCTCCCGCTCTCCCCAAGTGAAGGAAAAAAAAAAACGAACCACAGAAAAAAAACCTGAAAGAAGTCTGAACGAAACGGGATTATAGGATTATATCAAATATCTATATATTACATATATTTACAATTATATATACAATTTGAATACAATAGGGAGCTCCTGAGGGGGCGGGGGGGAGGAAAAAGGGAGGGGGAAGCAGGGATAAGAAAACTAAAACTAAATATCTTCTAAATATACCCATTACTATAGAGCTAGTGAATAAATACAAAAAAACTAATTAAATACTTCCCTGAACAGGACAGCAGAACTGTGCGAGGCAGCAGCCAACTCCCCCACGCCGCTCGAAGAGATCGGAGATAACAGCAGGTCTGAGCAGCAGGCCCTGGCCTATACAAGCAAGACCGTCTGCGGAGAGACCTGCTGCCTTCAGCCACCGGAAGAGAGAAGAGAGCAAACTCTCTTATCTGCACCTTTTTATATGTTTTGTTACGGAAAGAGATGATATGGAATACTTCCTTAGATCTCTGACCCTGTTGCTAAGGAAGGCCTAAAAAATCCAAGAAACCAACCCACTACAAATACCTAAAGCATTACAGCATTGTACTTGAAAAATACCTTCATACAAGTCTAGAATTTGTAACATAAGGCTTTAATACCAGAACCTAGTGGTACAACTAGACACTGGATTTCTACTTTTAAGAAAAACCTAAATTATTAGGTTTTACTACACTTTAATCTGGTAAATCCTTTCTCCACATTTTTCCACCACTGTAGGGGTTGATAGGAACTCCATCTCAGCCAGACTCTGTACCAGTACTTTCTCTTTCCTCATTTTGATACCAAGGGATAACGATACTCTTAACGCTACTCCTCAACATTAATTCAGTTTTAGGAGGGAGACTGAAGAAGTCTAAAACCCAGTATTTGGATATGCAGTCAGTCTCAGAAAACACACCCTGAATAGAGGAGAAAAAAAAAAAGTCAAATAAAACATTAATTTGTGTGAATAATAGAGTACCTTTTACTAGGATGGGCATTACCACCTTGCAAGGCTGTGCACAAGTCACAAAGCACTTTTTCCCCCTCACTTAATGAACAACCTTGACTCTTGGAAAAGTGTATTGCTCTTGCTAGTTCTCCGCATTCCTCTGTGGTTTTTGTCAGGGCAACCCTGTAGACAAGAAAAAAATTACCCTAACTTAGGGGAATGCAGCCACTGCCTTGGACTTGGACAGTGTGGATCTCTGATGCAAAGCTGCTTTCAGGAAACCTGACGCTGGTCTTGGGCTGACAAAGAGGGGACTGAATAAAAAGAACACATTACATCATGCTGCCCCCAGGTTAAGCATCACTGGTTTTATCTCTACTAAGAAACTGACAAAACTGTCTTTTGGACGTGTGATAGCACACAGCAAAGGGACAAAGGCAAGTGCCAAAACAGGTCAAATCATTTTTCGACAGTCACATCTATGTATCAACCAGGCTTCTCAGAATTAATACAACCATACGATGAGCCTGCATTCTGATTACATCCCATCTGTGCAAAATCAACACCAAGGAACAATATGTGAAGTAGCTTGACAGAATAATTGTGCAGACCTATGACAAAAGACAGCTTCAAACCACTTCCTTGGATTGTTAACCTCTCTCCAGAAAGAACACATAGTGCCTCCACTAACAAGCCAAACACACTTAGGGTAGCAAAAATAGGCCACCTCGGGCACAAGGGGCCTTGATTGCATCATTTCAAATGAGTTTATTTGGTAGCATCAGAAACTGGAAAGGGCAATGAAACCTCTAAATACAGCCTACGATAAGTCCAAATTGCCATCTACTCCTGCTTCCCAAAAGTCTATAACAAAACTTTATTCTTTTCACAGTTTTTTCCACACTGGACCCCACTGAAAACAGTCAGAAGTTAAAATTTTAAAAGGAGTTTATAAAGGCTAGGGACAAAAAAATCATCATTTCTTTTGAAGCAAAGGTAGACCCTAGCTCTGTAACCTCCTTGGAAATACACAGCCCTTTTTATTCTGGGAGCTGAAGAGAGATGTTAAAGAAGATAGAGGATTCGTGCCTTTAAGAGTCTTTACGTTATTACATTTAAAACTACTGTACTCACAATGCAACAGAGTTGACATACACAGCCTAAATATACAGTACTCACAGTGTTGCTGTTGCTGCCAAAGGGAAAGGAAAAACTCCAAATGCAAGTGTCTGAAGCCTTTTGAGTTAAATATCATCCAGAACAGACGTTATGTGATACATGGATCACTCTGATGACTTACAACTGAAAAATTATTAAAAGTTTTCAAGTAATGAGGATCACCAAAAATAATTGTATCACCAGATGAGAATGGTTAATGGAAAAAGCAGAATTTAAAGATACATTGAACATGATTATAAGGGCTGCAACAGCCAAATATCTCTTCTACTAATAAAACCTACTACCATATTGTTATTGTATCCTTCCAGATATGTCAACATTCTGATGTGATTAAGGAAATATCTATCATTTTATGCTTGACTCATTTTCCTCTGTCAGGCTGTAATTTGTTTGTGTCACTAATGGGTTTGTCTCTGAATTACAGCTCCTGGCAAATTCTTCTGCTGAATATGCCTCAAATTCCCACATGATTTACAGAAACAGTTTCCAAGTGTTGAGGTGTCATTTGGTTTCTAGCAATTGAAAAGAAAATTAGTGCTGAAATCAGCAAGACAAGGGACCAATTGACTTTTAAAAGAAGACAGAGAACAATATAAAATGAACTTTCCAAAGTATCTGTTTTCAGTTTGGAATCAGACACAATGCACCCGATGTGGATACACTCAGGTTCTCTTGCATAGCTGTGGGACATTTTCAGAAAAATAGGGGCAAGTTATAGAAGACTCTTGAAATAGTTCTGACCACAGTGGAAATCAGACCGAAGCTTGATCTTCATTTCATATGGCTTTTCATCCCAATAGCACATGCTAGACAAAGGTTTTCAGCAAGCATGACAGGGACTCAACCATAAACAGACTCGCAAAGAAAAGAAAGCTGTTCACAAATATCATACTTTTAGAACTGAAAATAAATGAACTTTTATTTTGACATAGATCTACTGCAAAAATACCTACAGGTTTATGCTCTTTCCCTCAATAAAACTGTAGTTTAACCAAAGTTTTCTATAGTGTTGAGTACCAGGCACAACAGTGACATTGTGCATATGTTTATTCCTGCTCCACACAACTCTCATGACTGTCATTACTTGGCATGAGAAATGCTGCCTTTGAGCCTGAGACTACAGAATATGTCACATATCAAAGATCAAGGAAACACCCTCTCCCCTCATTTCAGTATGACCCCGCTGCCTTCACTTCTGCCATTTGAGGATGTCTTGCCTAAATAAGAGATTGTCTTTCTGAGTACAGCAAGCCTCCAGCCAGAGAAGATTGTTCTGTTGCAGGTACCTCGTTTTTCAGTTACAAACTGGAGATCTGCATGTAGGCTTGAGTTGTACACAGAGTAGCTTGTGCTCCTTGAAGCACTTCCCCTAGACTTGTTTTTTCCCAAGCAGAGTAAAAATTATGAATACCTTACGTCCTGAATCCGAAAAATTGGGTATGATGAACTGCCCAGAGACTTTGATCTTTTGAGCAGCAAAGGTATTTATTAGCAGCGCTGGGAGCAAGCCAGCTATTGCTGGAAAAACTTGCTCGAAGGCTTCACACAAAATCAACAGTTTTTATACAATTTTCAGATGTGATTAAATGCATATTCAAGTGATTACAACATCTATCTATGCATATTAATAATAGGCAGAGTATAGGTGGAGCTCAGGCAGGGCTTGGGGCGGTGCTTCTCTTGGCCCTCAGTCTTCAGGGTAATTCCGTCCTTCCTCCATGGGTCTGGGGGCTTAAACTCATCTTCCTCAGCCTGACCCTTTTCTCTTCCATGTTCTTGACCCACTCACTAAAGCTTAGAAAAAGCCCTGGCTCTTGGCCTATTTCTTCTATTCAAATGTCTACCTTATCCTACTGCATCTTTAATTTATTACCTCTAGGCCTATTACATGTTCTTTTACCACTCTCTTAAGCTTTGGTCCAGTAGGTAGAACAGAACAAGCATAGATAATTTTGGAAGTCGGTAGCTTGTTAGCAGGCCCAAATTTCTTAGTTAACTCTTTTGGGCCTAGCCTCCTGTTTCAGTCCTTCATTTAATAAAAATGTTCATCAACTAAATAGATTAATGATTCATAATTCATAATAAAGTATCATTGAAAATTACTGATCTCTTCCTCTGTACTTTTCTGGCCTCTGGAAAGAAATAAAAGGACTTAAAGGAGGATTAGAAATAAAATTTAGTGAAAGTATGAAATAAAATTTGGTGACTTCATTTTTCCCTTTCCTGCCCTGCTCCTATTTCTGAGTACCTACACAGAACATGGTTTGCCAGCTCTTTTTAATGCAGATTTGAGAAAGGAAGGCTCTGTTTAAAGGCTACAGTACTTAAGCTGAAGAAGTATTTGGCCTGACTCTCTATATAAGCATTGTATAAAGAACTAAGTCAAAAGCCTATGGCCTTGGGAAAATGACAACAAAGGCATGCTGCAATTATATTCCATGAAGAACTGGATCTGAGAGAAACTCTTTCTAGCAAAGAAGTAACAGGAAATTTTACGCACTGTCGGATCAGTACTGTGTACAAATGCAATTGAATGCATAGGAATAGGACAGAAAGACAAGAACCAACCTGGGCTAAACAAGTAGATGCTTAGTACAGGCAGAAAAAAATGCTATGTTATATATATGGAAGACGACAACCAGCAGCTAAAGCTGAAGCAAATGGCCTTTAAGTGATCCTCTGACAGTGCTAAAACATTACAGAGCACCCCTGTTGCTTTCTAGAAACCTGTTGCTCACCAAATCAGTCATGCAAACAGGAGAGAAGAAATATTCTTGTGTGCAACATCACACAGAGCCTTTGCTGAGTCACTTTTTTCTGTCTCTATCAACATACAAATAGATATCAGAATTCAATTACTTATTCACGTAGTTGTATTAACTCAGCATTTCCCAGACTCCTGAGCTTTTGCTGGTGGTCTATGTGTCTACCCTGCATTCATTCTGCTGCCTGCCATACGTCATTTTATGAATTGGTATAATTGCCCAGCAGAGCACTGCCTGGCATGTCTCATTAGTATTCTTTAATTACAGCAGGACTGAATGGCATGTCAATTACTTGTAAAAACTATTCACTGTATAATACAAAAGTGATTATAAACCAATCTCTAAGCTTTGGCTTCGACTTGGACCTGACATTTTTATAGACACTTATACCTCATTCTGGTAGTTCATGACAACACATTACCTTGACTAAGCTGTTGCCTGTTAATAAGCAATTTGTCCTAATTCATTATCTCACACTTTATTAAGCATAAGTAAACAAGAGTCTGGGAAATTCTTTTATTGTTTATTTGACTAGTTAGGAAATGTTCATGCTAATTTGAGCTACTCTCTGTCTTAGTTCCTAGTAGCTGATTCTAGTGACTAAAAGAAAAATTGCATTTCAGTTGGAATTATGTAAGTTTTGTAGTATAAATATTAACTAACATGTTCTGTCTCCTAACATGTTGGCCCCTCTACCCTAACTCTCTTACTGTCCCTTCTCTTTGCAGAAAGTGATGGCAAGGAAGTCACTCTTAAAAAAAAAAAGACTCTATTAGGCCATACTTACTCTGCTCAATATAGTCTGAGTAAACCCAAGTGGACCAGGGTTCTCAAGAAGTCAGGCACATAAGAGGTAAAACTTGGGGAAAGCAAGGAAAAGGAGAGAGTAAAAAAGAGGGGAAGGGATTTCTACAGGAATTTTGAGACTGCTGAGAGGGTGTGTGTGAATCATAATTTCAAATTCAAATACTTAAAACTCCTCCTCATCCAGTTTTAGAAATCTAAAACCTTTGTACTACTAGCCCTTTGTATAATCCTGTATAATCCTGTGCCAAGCAAGCCAGACAACAGAACAAAGTTTTGCCCCACAGCACAAGGCTGAGTTGCAGAAAGTCTTAGTGAATGATTTACAAGCAACCCTGTCATTGGTCTCTACATAAATGTCACCACCTTAGTTGATCAAAGCAAATTATGTTTTTAGATCTAACATGCTTAAATCTAAAAAGAATTTCAAGGTGACAGAAGTAAAACAAATACTTCACTGGGTAAGTGCAAATTCAAGATTAGTCAGGTTGGTTTGTTACTGAGAGAAAAGAAAAATTAGCACATCCTCTTGTGAGTAAATGCCATTTTTCAATTAGGCTGAGGAGACGTGGTTAGTCCCACCAGCTGAATACAGAAATCCAGACTATGAGTTAGTTTTTCTCCACCACACTCAGTGCAGCCAGCTTTATACTGACTGGATGAAGTGGGCAATCAATCAGGATTTGGTTTCATGCCCACATAGGAGATTCAGCACACCAAATGATTGAAAGTTGACCTTGTGAAAGATTCATTTTTCTTTTTATAACACATGCTTCAGTGTATAAAACTGCTAGATTGCAACTAGAAAGGGTAGCTGTGAGAGGAGAAAACATGATAAGCAAAACCACAAATACTGTCTGGAGACAAGTGCACCTTCAAGAAGGGAGGAAAGAATGTTCACCTGATTTAAGATGTTCATTTAAAGTAGAAATTGCTACTCAAAGCACAACAAGTTCATATTCTCTATTCCATAAACTGTTCCTGGCCTTGAATCTGCAAGCAGAATGTCATATTTTCCCCACTGTGGACAATTTATGGGAAAATTCCTTGCCTGTTAGAGCCAGTATGTTTATATTACTTTGTAATGCATATTTTCATCAGTCTTATTTGTGCTGGAGGATCCATGGTCTTTTCCCATATGAAATGGATGTGTTTTATACAATAGCAATTGATTATTTAAGGCAGTGACCACCAAAGACTGAAATTCATTTCAAGTACAATAAAGAAACAGGCACTGATTATTCTGCACTACAGTTGGAAGGAACTCCTGCAAAGCTGGAAAATGCATTTTATTAATAAATTTTTTCTCCCCAAAATATTCTTACTATAAAAGTCTCAGTTACAATAATTGAACTGATCAACTCCCAAAGGAGACTTGAAAAACACTCAACATTGCATTTGATAGCAGAATAGGGAAAAATGGGGGAAAAGGAAACACTGGAAATAAAAAAAAATCCTTTTGTCTGCTCTTCTATTTATTGTAAAGTGTACTGCTCTACCCTGTACAAACCATTTTTAAGGCAAAACCTAATGAAATCAATCGAGCCAAAAATTCTACAGCAAGCTCCATCTGTGACTCAGTCACAGGTGCACAGACATGGTGGATGCTCTTCATCAGTGCACCTAAGTCATCTTTGAAGTTAGCACAAACTGACAATAGGAATGATGACTAAAATTAAAAATTGTAGTAAAAAAGTAATGTCAGAATAGAGGAAAGTCGTTTAATACACTGACTTCTTCTGTCAGGCAGCCTGTAGATGAAAGTCTAATAATAAATCAACATTTCAGGCACTCTTTTAAAAGTGGTGCCACTATAAAACTCCATTGTTTTGTCTTAAGATTCCTAAATAATGCCATGAGAATGACAGGTGACAATGCTGCAGAATTAATGGACTTCTACCAGCAGGACATCTTCCTTCTCTTCCCTCGTTAGGAAAGAGGGGCACAAAATTGTTTGGCATATAAAAACTGAAGGCAGCGGCCAAATTATATATTTCATTCCCATTTACCTCAGGAGTCAATTGAAACCTCTGAAGAGGAAAAACATAAAACTTACTTTTTCTTGCCTTTTTTTCCTAATATATTGGTAGTGATTAGTAGAACAGCAACCCCATCTTCATCAGCAGATTAATTTCATAAAACAACAGTGATTTTATAATTTGTATTTCCATATACTCCTATTCCCCATCCCCCTGTACTGCTGGAGGGGAGGAGGCAGAGAATTTGGGAGTGAAGTTGAGCCTAAGAAGAAGCAAGGTGTGGGGGGAAGTTAAGATTTAGTTTTTCTCATTATCTGACTCTGATTTCATTGGTAATAAATTCAATTAATTTCCTCAAGTCAAATCTGTTTTGCCCATAACAGTAACTAGTGAGTGATCTCCCCCTCCCCTTCTCTTGACCCAGGAATCTTTCATTATGTTTTTTCTCCCCTGCCCAGGTGAGGTAGTAAGTGCTAGAGAGGCTTTGGTGGGCACCGGGATTCCAGTCAGGATCAACTCATCACAAACATACAATAAACTATTTCTGCTTTGCTCAAAATTCTTTAGCTTGCAGAAGGCACCAGAGAGACCTTATTGAGGCCTTTCAATACTTAAAGGGGGCTTATAAGGTGGATGAAGAGAGTCTTTTTGCAAGGGCCTGTAGTGAAAGGACAAGACATAACAGTTTTAAACTAAAAGAAGGTAGATTTAGATTAGATATAAGGAAGAAATGTTTTACTGTGAGGGTGGTGAGGCAGTGGAATAGGTTGTCCAGAGAAATTGTGGATGCCCCATCCCTGGAAGTTTGCAAGGCCAGGCTGGATGGAGCTTTGAGCAACCTGGTCTAGTGGAAGGTGTCCTTGGCCACAGCAAAGAGGTTGGACTAGGTGATCTTAGGAGTCCCTTCCAACACGAACCTATCTATGATTCTATTAAATAGCCAAAATATTCTTACAGAATTAAAATCAAACATCAATTCATCTTTATTTAGGCATAAAACCATAGTACTAGTGTAGGCAATGTCCATCCAGGTAGGGTAACATAGAAAACCATTTTCTTCTAATTTAAAGGTTGGTCTTCAGAGGATGAACTATTCTTTCAGCTGTCTGTACAGCATCAAACACGCAAGTGCTATCATACCACAAGCTAGGGATACAACCCACAAGCAAAAAGACGTATTTAACCTAATCACTGACAGGTATATCTTTAAGGAAGCTTAGGACTATGTCTTTTTCTCAGTTTGTGTTAAATTTTATATAATTTTTAGCTTAAACAGGCATTAGACAAACTGTACACTATATAATCAGCCTCTTGGTTACCAGAGTTGAGGTTCCATGGTTTTGCCTAAAAGCCTCCTGTAGGCTCAGATTCTCGGTAGTCAGACCAAATCCTCCAGTTTCTACCATTATACTCCTACATATTTGTAAAGAAGCCCAATTTTAACTTGAGGCTGTTGTTAAGAGGAAGCAGTGATTTGCCTCTAGCTGAAGAAACATTTAATTAAATCTTTTATAAATTATACAAGGAAGCCAACAATTCCAACCCTGTAATTATTGTTATTTGTTCAGCTCACAGCTCTTTTATAAAGAAGTAGGCTTCAGTTCTAGCTGTCTACTGCAGAGATGTACACTGTAGGAGTCAAAGTGAACCAAGAAAGAAAAGGACTACTTGGACTAAAGAATTCAGAATAATTCTGCTACCAGAAAATACTGCTCCACAGAGAAGTTGCTTGGACTATAAAAATTAGATATTTAAAAGCTGCATTTTATATATAAACCAAGGTTTTCTTTGTGTTTATTATTTAATGTAGGTTGTTTTAGTTTAAAACTTACAAACAAAGACTAGTCCTGCTTCTAAAGTCAGAACAATTCCATCACTGTCCATTTAGAAGTGAGAAAGAAGTGAGAAGGAAGTTACTAGTTGGGAGGTAGTAAGTCACCAGCTGAGTAGTCTTATTCCAAGACTATGAAAAAGCTGTAAGTTAAGAAGAGCCAAGAACCTAGTGAGAAAGTATGACTCCAGCAATGTGAGCATTGTTACTCTAAATCCCATGGTGATGTTCATTCCACTGTTAAGAGAGTAAAATTGCAGTTTAGTTGCAATTAGTGATCAAATTAGACTGTCAGAAACACGACTTGAATGAATTCAGACAAGACTGTGAGACTCAGAGGGAGAGAGCACAACCCTTATGAACCTGCGCATTGAAACAATATGGCCTATGAACTAAAAAAATATTCTTTCCTTGGGCTTCAACTATTAACAGCACAGATCAGTTAGACCTTAAATGCTCAAATATCTTGCCCTGAAAGTGGATTTCAGTTGCTGGGAGACACATTAATGCAAATTAAAAGACAACAATGTTGAGAAACAGTTTTAATAAAATGAAGAAAGGATGACAGCTTCCATTAAAACGGCATCACAAAACCTTTAAGTTATCAAAGCCTAATTGATCAAGTTAGCTTAGTTCTGCCTTACATCTGTTCTCTAAGTAACAGAAACATTCAAGGCAGTACATAAATCTATGACAGTGATGTATTACAGGGGTATGCTGTAAGGCAGGTAAAAGGAAAGCCATTTCACCAGTACAAGCACATCCATGTAAAACACTGCACACCGAAGCTGCAAAAAAATAAACTATATTAACAGTTATTAATATAGTTTATTTATAGCAGTTGTTGTTCAGTACACAGCATTAATAATGTCATCAGCGCAAGGATTCAGATTTCAGACTTTTCTCTTTAAACCTCAAGTGAAGTTTCTTGTTCAAAAACCACACTTGTCTCCACAGCTTTTGGCACTTAAATTACCTGATTTTTGTGCTTCACACTTCTGAAAACTCAGGACGCTTATTTGCATTCATAATATACAATATAGATTGTTCATTCCCTCGCTTCCATACAGAGGTTCTCATTTGTGGCATACAAGGAACACCAAGAACTGAGATTACAAGACTACTGTTAATCCTGCTTGATATTAGATGAGCCATTTCTTCCTCCAGAAGCATTATTACTTTGGCAATAAGTGGATTGCAAAAGTGGATTTATTATCAGCCCCTTAAATACTCTGCAGATGTTTTAAATTTGTTGCTACCCAGGTTAACATTCCCTAAATTAACGGTTTTCAAATTCTTTAAAAATACGGTTTAGCAATTAGTATACAGCACATAATCACTTATTTTCATAAAAATATATATTAGACAAGAGAGTGCTTTATTAAATAGACTCTGACTCAAAAGGAAAACACTCATAGTCAAAGGACTGAGATGTTCATTATGTAAATTAAACTATTGAGGTGTTTCAACGGGAGAACATGTAAGATTTGCAGCACACCTGAGGGATGCCATGCCATCCAGAGGGACCTGGACAAGCTGAAGTGGGCCCATGGGAATCTCATAAGGTTTAATAGAGTGCTGCACCTGGGTCAGGGCAACCTCTGGTATAACACAGGCTGGGGGATGAACAGATTGAGAGCAGCTCTGCCAAGAACTTGGGGGTGCTGGTGGATGAGAGGCTGGACATGACCCGGCAACATGCACTTGCTGCCCAGAAAGCCAGTTGTGTCCTGGACTGCATCAGAAACAGCATGGCCAGCAGGGCAGGAGAGAGGATTCTGCCCCTCTGCTCTGGTGAGACCCCACCTGGAGTGCTGTGTCCAACTCCAGGGTCCTCAACACGGGAAGGAAACCGACCTGTTGGAGCGAGTCCAGAGGAGGGCCACCCAGGTGATTAGAGGCACAGAGCACCTCTCCTATGAGGAAAGGGTAAGAGAATTAGGATTGTTCAGCATGGAAAAGAGAAGGCTTCAAGATGACCTCATGTCATGGTTTAAGCCCAGCTGAAGATGAAGCATCATGCAGTTGCTTGTTCAATCCCTCTTCTCTCTCCCTCTCCTGGTGGAATGGACAGGAGAATCAAAGTAAAACTTATGTTGAGTAAAAAATATGTTGAGATAAGAACAGTTTAATAATTGAAAAGAAAGTAAAATATAATAATGGTAAATAATAATAATAATATTAAAAAGGAAACAAACAAGTGATGCACAATGCAGTTGTTTCACCACCTGCTGACCGATGCCAGACCCTCTTTCTGAACCCAGCTCAGTCCCTCTTCCAGGTAACTCCCCCCCAGTTTATATACAGGCATGATGTTCTATGGTGTGGAATATCCCTTTGGTCAGTTCAGGCACCTGTCCCAGCTATGCTCCCTCCCACTGGTAGGGCACGTGACAAGGGAAAAAAATGTCCTTGATTTAGAATAAACACAACTTAGCAAAAATCAGAACATCAGTGTGTTGTCAACACCATTCTCATTCTGAATCCAAAACACAGCACTGTACTAGCTAGTGAGGAGAAATTAACTCTACCCTAGCTAAAGCCAGGACACCTTAGAGCAGCCTTCCAGTATCCA
This sequence comes from Manacus vitellinus, assembly GCF_001715985.3. NCBI lineage: Eukaryota > Metazoa > Chordata > Aves > Passeriformes > Pipridae > Manacus > Manacus vitellinus. The sequence goes on along the minus strand of NW_021939396.1, from coordinate 53,291,914 downwards.
AAGGGAGCATACAAAAAAGATGGAGAAGGACTTTTTACTCGAGCATGTAATGACAGGACAGCAGGGAATGGCTTCAAACTGAAAGACAGTAGATTTGGATTAGATACTAGGAAGAAATTCTGTACTATGAGGGTGGTGAGGCACTGGAACAGGTTTCCTAGAGAAGGTGTGGATGCCCCATCCCTGGAAGTGTTCAAGGCCAGGCTGGATGGAGCTCTGAGCAACCCAGTCTAGTGAAAGGTGTCCCTGCCCACAGTCAGGGAGTTAGAATGAAATGATATTTAAGGTCTCTTCCAACCTAGGCCATTCTGTGATTCTAAGTCTAGCTTCTTAAGTCAGGGGAGTAATCCTATAAATGTGTACAAATACTCCAAGGGGGGATGTAAAGTCCCAGTGATAGGGCAAGAGGCAGTAGGCACACACTGAAACGCAGAAGACATTTTTACTGTGAGGGTGACCAAGCCCTGGCACAGGATGTTCAGGGAGGCTGTTGAGTCCATTCTTGGAGCTATTCAAAAGCTCTCTGGACATGGTCCTAGGCAACCAGCTCTGAGTGAATCTGCTTGAGCAGAGGATTTGTACTAAATGACCTCCAGAGTTCCCCTCCAACCTCAACTATTATGTGACTATGTGATATGCTGAGATTTGCTTAAAAGAGGAAAGACACTCCACTGTATTCCCTTTCTTTTTATTATTCTTATTTCTTCCAAAAATAGCATAACAATGTACTTTCAAATGGAATTTGATACAAGAAATCTAACAAAACTAGTTTTGACGCCACAGTTTTCAAGGAAACATTTCAGCACTTCTAAAGTCAGCATTTTTCAGCTAGTTTCATGAGTACTAATTCTAGCAGACAAGGAAGTCTTGTTTTCTTAATTTCAGCAGCAGAACCAATTCTACTGCTTCACTGAAGTGAAGGTTATACATGTTCTTCTATATAATTAAAAAAATGAGTCATGGAGGAAAGAACATAACCAAATTACAGGGAGAAGGCAATACAACTACAAACTCAATTTGAATACTTAACTCTAATGGAATTGTTCTTTTCTAGGTTTATTATAACTTTTCAAAATACTCATGTACCATCAGAATTTCATCATTTCATCTCTACATAAACTATAGTAGCTAACAGCAGCCATCAGCTACTGTTAGACCAAAAACAGAGAGAAAAAACATGAAGTATTCAGGCCTTCTCAGTAACTGGTGGCTACAAGCACTGGAAAGCCGAGCAAACACTGCCCCAGAAATCCCTAATCCAGCTTTGAGACTAACAAGCATAACTGGGGATTGTTACCCACATGTACCAGGGTGTGTACACACATACACAGCCCTCCCTTCCAGAGTGAACTGCTGTTATCCTCAAATGTTCCACAGGCTCCCCTTCTGGTTCATGATCCACGACATGATCACGTTTCTAATGCCTTAAGGAGGCATCACTACCAACATCCTATTGCCAAGCCCACTTGGAATTTTATGAAACAAGAAAGAAATGTATCCTAAGATCTGCCTAGTAAGTTTCAAGAAACATTAAAACTACCAAAAAGTCAGGAGAGTCTTTAATACAATAGAAAATGTTGTAATTTAAAGTAATTTAAGTTCAGCAGCTGTTACCAATTACCACACAGTCATATTTGGAAAAACGAAGCAGAGACTTAAAACATTAGAAATTGAGTAATTTCAGAGCAGTTTTGTACAGAACAAACTCGTTTAATCATGAAAGCACCATGAAGTGACACTAAGTATCAGCAAGCAGGAAAAACAAGAACATCATGTGATTTTACCATGTAAACTACACCGTGAATACCACTAAGGTAGATTTACACTGCAGGCTCGAGCACAGCACGGAGGTACTCAAACTGACTAAGGTATTTTTTGCTCTGCATGCAATGTAGACATACCCTCTATGTCTGAATAAATCTCATTATGAATTAACTGAGCTCTGCAGTACAGTATTTAGGCCCTCATTCTGCACCATCAAAGTCAACACTCTTCTTTCCATCAACTTCAGAAAGTGCAGGGTCAGGCTTGTAATCACAAACATACGTCTACTAACAAAACATTTGTGTCTAACATAAAGTTGTGTCAGTTCAAACACAAGTTTTGAGAGCATGCAGATTGCTTACAAATGCTTAAAAAGACTAGTTCAGAATCTTTCTTATATATACACACACAAGTCCATCTGTCACAGACAGGCAATGTAACTCTGAATCACGAGCTGCTCTAGTTTTTGGTAGTGTCCTGCACACTTCTGATAATTAAAAAATAAAAAATAAAAAAATAGTTGCCACAATGGATTTCTGACCATTCCAACTTGCACATGGATATGATCTCTTCTTGCTGCATCCAGTATGTGAAGTTTCACAGCTGCTTCTCAAATGCAAATACCAAGTAAATACCTAAAAAAGAAAATGCGAGTATTTAAAGTTTCTGCTTCCTTGGCAACTCAATTAAGTTCTCACCATGTTATCAGGTTGATATTCTGCCCAAACGACCTGTTAGCAGATTACTAAAATGATAAAAAATGTTATGGTTTCCCAATGAGTAACTCTAGCATTCAAGTCTAGCATACTTGTTTTCACAATAAAGCACAGAATGCACAAAAGCAAAATATTTTATGTACTGCAGATAAGGGTAATGCAACACTAATTTAGTATTCAGTTAATGATATTACTGAAATGTGAATGGAATTCATAGAGTACTATGCCATTCTACACATAATTAACAATCACTTGCACATAAAAAGTCACATGCAAGTAAGTTAAGACTCTTTCATACACACAGTAATGGACAATTAGGAGTGAAATTATCAACTTCTTTTTTAATTGAAAAGTGAATAAACTCATGACACAAATTATTAATTTTGCTTTTAAAATTTTCATGGACAAAGAAGAAATTATAAGTCCAGAACAGTATGATTCCAGTAATGGATATTCATAAAGTCCACACCAGCACCCTTGGAAAACTCTTACTTGGCACATAATCAATGCCAGCAAGTTGGATGTTCTTGTGCTCCAGACCAGACAGACACGTTAAACCAGTTACTTGAGGCCATGAGTCTAATAAACATTTATGGATTTCCACTTTTATTTTAATGGATGAGGTGCCATAGCTACATTGCAAATCTTTCAAGACAAGCCCATCAGACATTCCTCAGCAACAAAGCAAAGTTCCACGCAATGAGCAAGCTATCAGAAGCTCTGTATTCCAAATCTCTCTGGAAAATGAGACTACTTAGGAAACACAGTAATCACTGAACTTCTAAAGGTATAAAAAGCTCCTCTCAATTAGATTAATAGTGTACATAATACTTCTACATTCCTGGAATTAATATCTTCTTTATGATTCACGCCTTTTAAAATTCAATAATAATTTAAAAAAAGCAGATTGAAGATTTTTTCATTTGTGAATTAAACAGTATTTTTTGTTTGCTTTCAAATCACTAAAACAATCAGAACAATGGTCTGCTAAAATGCAAATGCTGATTGGCTGCACTTATACAGAATTGAGTAAAAATCTCTTTAGGAATCAATTTTTATCCTTTGAATTGTCAGTCCCTTATAACTGAGTTTTTATTGAACTCAACATTGGAAAAATCCAATATCAAACGTTTTCCATGACATGTGCTCACATAATTTCAAAACATATTTAATGCCTTTGCAGTGTCTGAGGCACTGAATTTTTCTCTTCTCTTTATAAAACATTCAAATACCTCTTCACTATTCATGTTTTAATGGCTTCTTCCTGATATATGTATCACTACAGGAAAAGAGTAAAACTCTGGTCCCTGTCTTCTTGAAACAGGTTTGTATTATTTTTGGTGAATGTATGTCCCAACTAGAGTTTGTTTTCTAGTTGACTGATAATGGTATAATATCCAAGTGTACCATACAGAAGTGTAGTATTTAATCCTCTAACACTAGCAAAATAATTCTTTAACACTGGTATCATTTTTCATACATCCCAAGAAAAGGATAGTTCCAAAACTATTTTAGCCCAAAAGTTTGCGTGTTAGAAGGTATTTTAAAAAAAAAAGCAAAATTTTAACTATTTTATGCATTTTCCTCCCAATTTCTTGAGATGTGTGCACTACATAATGTATCCATAGGCATTTGAATTACACAAATAATAAAATCTTGTTACATTTAAAATTGGTATTTTCTTCCATAACCAACAGGCTATTTACACACTTTCCATAGCAGTTATTCAATCAATACTGAGTTTTCAAAAATATTACTTACTTGTTGCTTCCCATTCAGATTTACTCAAGGTTCCCTACAAGGTGACAAAAAAAGCGACAGTTTCAACAAAAATGAAGAAGCAATAAAACACAGATTTAACTCAGGATAATCAATCTTTTACATTGACTGGCTATTTAGGGACAAGAAGAGTATTACTGTAGACCACAGATACTTATAACTCCAATAACTATGATGGGGACGAATTGGAATACCCCAGACAATAGAACACACCTAAATCATCCAGGTATAGGAAAATGGGCCAACAGACTGTTGGTCTGGATGCCTCTGCAATGAAGAGCATGCTGCGTGCATCATCACACACTTGACCTGGCTGAAGGTGCTGTTTCCAGCCCAAGATACCCAACACTTGAGCAGAAGTGAAGAAAAGGCCCTGTATCGTGGTGCTGCCACCTTCCCCAGGAACACTGCCTGCCTCCACCTAATACTTCCCCACAGCCCACAGAAACTGTATTTGCAAGATACTAACTCCCAATCCAACTCAGACATTCTGGAAAAAACAGCCTGCCATCCAGCCTAGGAAATCTACTCCCAGCTCAGTCAACCACACAAAATCAGAGCAAGCCCACAAGAAAAAAGCTGCTGCCATTTAGCCCACCAATTAAGAAAGATCAGGTAACAACAACAAGCTGGTTTTTTGCTCTGCCCACTCCATCTCCTTCCCACGAGTTCTCACTGGGGACACAATTCAGTCCATATGCTACCCACTCACCAACCCTGACCAAAAAAAAAAGCATCTGGCAAAAAAAGTCTTTGGTCTGACTTGGCCACTCTCATGTTCTTAAGCCTATTTCTTAAAAGAAGCAGTTTGCTTTTTAAAGTTTTTAGATTTCAAATATTGAAAGCAGTTTTTTTTTCCTTCTTGATACATCAAGATGTATCAAGACTTTTATATGTTTTTATATATATAGTAAAAGGACAGAGCACAAACAGTGGATGAACCAATTATTAAAAAAAGAAACATCCAAGTGGAAAAACTTCAAGGTGACCAGCCCCATGCTGTATCTGTGACAGCGAAAAGGATGATTTCAAATATGTATGGTGTCATGAACAAAGTTTTCAACTTTCCTATGAGAGGATTGGAACTAAAACTTTAAATCAGTAGTGTGGATATGCAGAAACATAAGAAGATTCTTCAAATTAAGAGCAGTTAGAAAGAAGAAGATGGAGAAGTATCCTTTCCCTTTCACAATATTACAAATTTCTTAACAGCTACCAAATTAAGTGAATTTGATTCTTTGAGTATAGGATATAGATTAAATTAACTCCTCAGCCCTGGTGCTCTACAATTTTTCACATGCAGAGAGACATTCACACTAATTCTATTGCAGTTGAAATGAAGGCACCGCACATCCAAAAGGTCAGGACCTCAATTTTAGACACCACTTGCTCTACTAAAGTATGAAGAAACTTACCAATGGTAACTTTGCCTTGCCATCTTTCATGAACTCTTTTGCATGGTCATAATCATCAGGTTTATCAGAAACAAGTCTGGAATCACCAGATGTAGAATATGGCTGGAAAACATAAGAAACATAAGAAAAAACATTAATTGCATAGTAAGATACATTAATCACATCAGTCATGGGTTTGTCACAACACAGTCCAGAACAGAAGTCAGTAATTCTTAAAGAAGATTTTAAATTTAGGTCTCTTCCTTATAGCACCCTAAGGAACAGGTCTGATACTCCCTACTTTCCAGGAAATTAGTATACAACTGATTCTTCAAAACTAAGAAATACTTAGTAAGGATGCCAGTTACAAACAATCTGTATGTAACAATTCAGTCCTCAATTGTAAGTGGCCACTACTTTAAGATAACTCTCACTTTTCTAAGAACACAGATGGTATGTCAAAGGCCATGTCACCATGCTACTGACAGCGAGTCCACACACAGCACTGGCACTTTCAGAGTCAACAAGGACAGTCAAGTTCACTTGCAGCCCATGTGACTCAATTTAGTAAGTCACCAGATACTTGACTTGATAGTTTTATGCTGAAGAATTCTATTGTTTGGGGGAACAGGGAAGCAGAGAGAACTGTGAGTAAAACCAAAGCCTCAGAGGTGGCATGGAAAAACTTCTCTGAAGCTGCTAAAGTCATCCAGGATAAGAGCCTGAGGATAAAAAATGCAAAAAAAATTGGGCAAAACATAAGCTTGGTTAGAGTCAAGTACCATTTTCTTCTACGAACACAGCCTGTCTTTTTATTCCTACAAAGATTCCTTTCTGTCTTTTCACTCAATATTCCTTGCACAAAGATAGAGCTTTCAGTCTCTCTTTGCTGAGGAAGACATGGATTACAGTCACCGCTATCTGACACCTGGCATGACTCTTGTGCTTCTGTTTCCTACTTCATAAAAATGAAAACTTTGCCTCAAACTTGAAATATTGTCTTCCAAACTTGAATCACTCTATGGGGTGCTGGTGCCCAGTGATGGCAGCAGGGGCTGCAGAGGTGGCTTCTGTGAGGACACACACAGCTGGTTCCACCAGCTCCAACAGAGTCATCTCAGGGCACAGCTGAGTGAAACTGAGCCTGGGAACAAGCAGTAGGCGAGAGAATGGTATGTTTAGGTTTGTCTATGTTTCTCACTTTCCTACTAATTTTTTTTTGGCAATAAATTAATCTTCTCCAAGTTTACTCCGTTTTGTCTGTGACAGTAATTGCTAAGTAATCTCCTTGAATTTATCTTGACCCACAAGGGGTTTTTTTCCTGTTTTCTCCCCCCATCCTGTTGGGAAGAGGGAACAAGAGAGGAGGCTGGTGGGTGTCCAGCAGGCAGTCAAAGTCAACCCACCACAGACACACTTTCAGTTCCAGGAATTAAATTCTTTCTATTGGTAGTCCCTAATTAATTGCAAAATGTTCACAACGGGAATTTCCATTATTCCACAAATAATTAACAAGAAGTAAAATGCTATTAAAATGAAACAAGTCAACTCCAAATTTACCTCCAAGGCCTGCATTCTCCTTAACAGCATTTTATGCTCCTCGTTCTTGATTTTTTCTTCATAGAATTCCCGAAATGTCATTTTATAGACTAATTTCATACCATGCTTCTTCGCCATTCTGTCAAAATAATAAGTTTAGTTAGGGAAGCCTAAAAATTATTGTAGCTTTATTTTCAAAGGAACAATTTTAAGCCACAGTGACATCTTATGGTATTCAGTAGGATTACACTTCTTCTAGAATTTTTTTTTTTAGTTAAGACATTTAGATGAAAAAAGCAGCAGTACCACCACAAACTGTACTTTTTTTTTTTTTAATTAGGACAAAAAAAATCTAGGCAGAAATTATTTACAAACATTTTAATAGAAAAATTACTCTTCTCCCAAAATACAGAACTTCCAGACAGACTACACTCTTTTCACTGCAGTATCCATCATGTCAGATATTAGGGATATATTTCAAGAACTTATTTCTATTAGATTTAGTACCTTACATCTCAATTATATGTAGACACTGTGGACATGCAGCACTCCAGTTATAGCTGTCAGTGACAGATGCTGGTATTTTTCATAGAGAACTACAAATAAAGTGTGTGAGAATATACAGGCTTGATGGGAAAGTTTAATATTGTTTCAGCATTCTGAGCTTAAACGGCAGGAAAAACCCCAACACGGAAACATTTGCCTGTACCTCAGAACACAGGCTGGGAAAGGCAAATCTGAGTTCACACAGAGGAAACAGTAAAATGTATGCTCAGAGATGAAGAAAAAATAAGTCATAGGAAAAATCCTATGAACATTCAAAGAAAGTTGTAGAAGACAAGAAAGAAGCATCACAATGAAGAGGACACAAAAGAAAGCTTCTTGAAGGACTAAAAAAAACATAGAAAGAAACCCCTCAGGAAGTTAAGTTCAAAGAAGAAAACGTTGACAGCAGTAAAGGTTTGCTGACAGATCAAACATATCAGATACAGATGTTCTTGTCTGAGACCTAGTTCAAGTCTTCACAGTTTCTGACCAGAGCACCCTCAACTGTGTGCAATGGACAGTGGTTGTGGGTGGAAATGCAAGAAACCTCTGCATTTGGAACAACAACAAAAAAACCAAAGAACTGAAAAATACAAGAAGAAAACCAAAACATTATTTTCTGCAAGTGTTATGCAATAACATATAAACTAAACAAATATTTATTATGTTCCACAGCTGTCATTGTAAAATGAATTCAAAACTTAACTTACTCTTCCAGTAATGGAAAGTAAACCAAGAACTCAGGGACATCAACCACTTCTTCCAAGTGGAAATCATACTTGCAGCCAAATAAAGGATAGTCTCCTTTCTTTTCAAATTTTACATTGTACACATCATTCCCAAATGAATTTGTTTCTGAAGCTTCAAGTCTCTTTCTATAAAATGAGATATAAACAAACATTAATTGACCAGTATTTAGCAGGTAGAGAAAACTACACATAAGAGGCCTGAAAGTGTTTCTCACAGTACTGGAATATTCAATGATCTCTCTAGTTTCCCACCTTCCTTATCTAACAAGGAAATGAAACAATGAAAGGAAGCCACATGCTAGGTTTGAACAGTTCATCATTCCTATACAACACAACAAGGACTTGATGGACCTAGAAGATTAATCTTTAGCCCAGGTAATCTACATGGACAAGACAGGTTTCTTGGAACAACCACAAAACCCTGACAGTTTTTCCCTGGGCTGTAGCCATTTTGCCACTATTTAAGTCATTAAAGAGGGCTGAAGTGTATGAAGAGCTATTCTCTATACCAGAAGAGCTTGGGTGCAAGAGACAAGGATTAGTATTGATTTACCTGTTTGAGTCAGCTTCGTGAGTGAGATTTTTTCGACTAGAATCCAAAATTGTTGCAAAAAAACTCACTTTTGTTGCTCAAATGTATTAGAGCACTGCAAGAACAATTAGCACTTAACAAGGCTTCACAGACTTTTGAAAGACTAATAGAATATAAAAGTACTTACACAAGTTCAAAGCTATTTGGAGTTGTGCCAATGAAATAACCTCCAGGAGAGAGGTTCCCACAAGCATTTTTAAGCATCATGTCAGCCTGCTCATATGTCTCAAATGAGTAATGGTAAACAAATTGACAGCTGCAAATGTCAAAGCGCATACCTGGATCATTATATTTGGAAGACAAGAGATCCTGAAATAGATTTAAAAGAAACAAAAGCTACAGAAACAAGTATGATTCACTTAAATCTTCCAACAAATACACTATGCCCATAATCCTTTTAAATTTTTCCTTTCAGCACTCATTCCTTCACAAGTTAACATGGACAAGATGAAAAAGGTAAGAGTAAGAAAAAGTTCTCTGCTACACAGAAAACCATACACAAGATTTAGGAACACCAAGAATACACACAATTTCAAAGTTATCATGTCCTCAAATTATTTTCATGTTGTCAAGTAACACTACTGCACCTGAAAGGCCAAAACCCAAGTCAGTTATCTAGTAGTTTCCACAGGTTCTTTACTGTTGAGCGTTTATAACTGGCCACCGTTTAACTGGAAAAAACTACTGTAATAAAATGAATTTTCAGTTTACTAAGTCTCAGAGAATGAGAATTGACCCATTAACCATATATTTGAGAGGAGAAGGAGTTGTTTTAAATATGGTGGTTTGCTCTGACCACCAAGTTGTATTTGTCTGTATTCTCACATACATACATGCGTACTAACACGCTCCTACCCACTCCAGACCAAGTAACTAAAATCTGAAGAACCTGAAGCCCTTGGAATTTGTCAGGTTAACGCCTGCCAAAGTTTGGCCCTGTACTCAGCAGTCTTCTTCATCAGACTTCTTTTATACAATACTAGTAGCAACACCATAAACAACAAAGGAGCATACAAGTTCTCCCAAGACACAAGAAATGCATTCTGTATTTAAAATATTTCATACTTAACAGTTCTACCCAAGTTCCTCTTCTCTCACACACTTTCCGTCCACCCATTCACTCACTCCCAAACTTCAGTAGTTCATGCCACAGTCAACATTCCTCACATGGCAAGATAAAAACAGACACTTCACATACCAATAGTAATTTTATCTGTTCATTTAATCCTCCTCCACATTTTAAGAAAGATTCAAGGAAGTGAAAAATAGAGGTGGGCAGAATTAGAGAGCTCAAAGAATGAGATTTTGCAGGATATACAACATTCATGATAGAGATACAAAGCCAGGGAAATGAACTTTTGTGTGCAAGGATAGACTCTCTCCCCGAACTGTAACTTTGAGCCAAGAGAAATTACATGAACCTGCAACAGACTATTTCTCAGAAGAAGGAAAGACAACCAAGAATTCAGCAAACAACCCTTTCTGCAAGGTTGAGAACAGGTTCAGCTTTTCCACAGATATGCTGGAACCAGGTAGGTTCTGCACCTCAGCCTACAATCAGCAGGGTACTCTCAGCATTTCTAGGAAGCAAAAGCAGTTCTGGCTACAAGACCGCCTCCTAAGCCTCAGAAATGCATTCACCATTGCCTCCTGACAGTCTAAGAAACCTGTTCTATCAGACAAGTTTTGAAGATACAAGTAACTAAAATGCAGCCAGAAAAATAAAATGGGATAAGCAAAATGTACAAGTCAAATCAGAAAAGGTCCTTTATTTATTCCATTATTTAAAAAACCATTCACCAAGGTAGTTTCCAACATCCCATGCTGCCTCACAGAAATTCCAGAGGTGAGAAGTTGTTGTGTTCCCCTTGTCAAGTAAAAGAGACTGAAATCACCAGATTGATTATCTGAAAAAGACATTCAGGCTTCAAGAATATTACACTGTACAACAGCAGTAAAACGCATCTAACCACATCTTAAGCAACTTTCCAGTAACTCATATGGCTGATTCTCCTGGTAGTACAATAATCTGATCTTAAACAAATAGATGCCCAAAATATTATAGCACTACCATCAACTTCCTATACTTACTTAACAAAAGAACGTTAAATCTCCAAAATATTACAAAGCATAGAAACTGTACCTTGGTACTATCTGCTTGTATGAATTCTGCATCAAAAATGTGTTCATTATATCGACACCGGGCTTTCATTTCTTCATATCGGTGCTTGCACTGCTGCACAGAAATGTCAGCAATATCTATGTATGAAAAGATAATTAAAAAAAAAAAAAGAGGTGTATAAACTGCTCTCCAGACAAGAAAACTGGAATGATTATTGGAACACGGAAGGTACAATATGGCAGGGATAAAAAACTGATCTACAGTTTTGTTAGAACAGTTCAGGTCTCAGGGATTCTCATTCTTACTGTTCTTACAAATATAAAAGATATTGAAATGCAATTATTTTTGATATGTTACATCATGAGAAATTTTTTTAAATTCTAAAACTGTTCCTTTCTCAGGCAGCGAGCTTCTGACAATATGCAATGAATTTACATAAGAATTTGTTAAGTAAATGAATTAACTGTATTTGAATACTGCCCATTGAAAAATGCAAGAAAGTACTGCAAAATGTAGAATACCCAGAATAATTCCCACTTATGGGAATTTTACGGATTTTTAGTATCTAATTAAATATGAAGTTAAGTAATACTTCCTCTGATTATCCTTGGGATACTTTTTGGGAAAAAGGAAGATGGTATCTTCCTGTAAATATCTAAGCAAATTATTCAAACGAGATTTTTTTATTTAGCTTTCAGCTCTTTCCCCTTTCTTAGTCTGAAAATTTTAACACCCAAGACCACTTTTTGTCACAATATTGTGGGGTTTATTTGTTTTTTAAATTCTGTGTGTGTTTTCAGAACAGTTAAAAATACTACAAGAGATCAGATGTGGGAGATAAGACATAAAATACAAAATGTCAATGTTTTCCTGAGTGCCACATTTTGCCTAAGACAATCTATGGCAGTTCTGTGTTTCTTTAATGATACTAACTTGTATTTAGGAGTTGAACTGAAAGCTAAATACACAGAAAACCAATGATTCTTGTATTTCTGCTGGCAATGTCTTCAGGTTAAAAGACAAAATAAGATTTTTTGACAAAAGATGTTCATTGCATTCTTGGGCATAGTGGAAAAAAAAATAAAATACTGGAGATGTACTTTGTCTTCCCATAGATCAGTGATGTACTTTCACTAGAAAGTTATGTCTTCTTACCAGTACAGACGAGTTTTTTAATTCTGCCTTTTTTCCATTTCAGTAAGTCTCCACCTTTGCCACATCCTAGATCCAGAACAGTTATATCATTCTTTTTCTGTCGTACCCGGTCTATAAATTCACCTAGAAAAATAAAAAGAGGAAACATATATACACATCTCTGTACTTCACTTGTATTGCACATAGAAGCCTAAAGGACCAAAAGGGTTTGAGAATTTTAAAACACCTCAGACCTTACTTTGCCTATAAGTCTTCTTAATATTTAAGTCTAGACTTAAATGTCTAGAATGATGAAAGGAACCACAAACTTTTAAAACTATGGAGAAGATAATGAATTTTTTCTGTGCTTAATGTACTCTGTGTGTAACATGACTGAAGCTATGAACTGTTTCCCTGGCTGAGGCAAAACTGCACATGGCTAAACAACCACCCTGTGAATGTGTAGGGAAACAGGGTTCCCTTTCATTACAATTATAATGAAGGCAGCTGTTATTTGAAAGTATGGGAAAACCTTTTGCAGAAGAGTAAAAGCCAATTAAACGCATCAGCCACAACAACATCTCTTCCTGGTCACTCTACAAAAAACGAATAATGTTTTCCACTCACTTTCCCAGGCCTTGCAATAACATTACCTATTTGTTCACTGCCTTTTTACCCTACATACACTAGTTTCATTTTCTCTTCTATCTCCACTCTGTCTAGATTCCCTCTGCTCTGACTGATGTTGGCATATTATGTAAAACATATCAGCATGCTAGCAACTTTTCTTCACAGTAAGAGACATGAAATATGTTTTGATACAACTGCTATAAAGCCACACTGCTGAAATTCCCTATGACAGAAAGGCTTCAACACAGGCTTCAGGAACAGCTTTATATAAATCTAAATATTGCTTCTAACTGCTCTGATACAACACAACAAAAAGCAGCATGCTGAGACAAATGGTGCCAACATCTCCTGGCACAGATCCCTCTTCATGAACCTGTGTTGTTGTGCCGATAAGTCTTTCCTTTGTTGGCAGATATCTGATGGTTTTGTTTTCTCACTTAGGAATTAATCTGCGGGACAGCGGATTTTGCCTTCTAATAAAAACCTGCTGATTCTTAAAGAATTACATCCTCTAGTTTTTTATCTCTTAAATCACTGACTATGGGTGACAAAGAAAATATTTATGTGTTTAAGTTTCCTGCAGAACTGTTTAACCAAGACCAGAGCCCAGACTGCTTTGGGAAAATGGCTAATGAATTATTTGAGGTAGACTTAAATAATAAGAACAGCTCAATCTAAGAACAGATCGTTTCTCTATGATGTAAAGCTGTACTCTTCTCTGCAAAAATGTCACGAAGAACAGTTTCCAGTATGAACTTTTTCTGCTTTTTAAGTCAGTTGATCTTTAAAACTTTACCATACGTTTGGCACTCCAACAATATAAAACACTATCACAGAGATTCAAATTAAATATAAACACTTCACGGCAGCAGAAAAACTTACTACGTATTATGAGACTGTCAATCGAGTAGGGAAACAAAAAAGTTACATTTTGATACAAAAAATGGTTACATTTTACTCAATCGCTTTGATTGATCCAAGCGATGACTCAAAGCAGCTTACCAATGAGGACACTCTTCGTCCAATTATTAAAGTTTCGGAGGTAGAATATGCGAGACTGGCTACGTTTTTCCAATCCAACTTCTTGAAGTTCATTATAATGTGCAGCTACAGCTTGCCCGTGGCCTATCTCAGACTGCAGAAATGACAGGAAGGAAGAGACTCAAGCAGTGAATTTTCTTTATTACTTTTTCATTTAATCAAAAGACACACATGTTCAGTTCAAGAATTTAAGAAAGCAAACAAGCAATACTATGAAGAGCACCATCATTATAAAGAGATTTCCCATATGTGTCCTGATGCTCATGTCCTTTAAAAATTTAATCCCTTTTTCAGTTCATTCAAGTAATTTCTAAGGGATGACACCCAGCATCTTTCCCTCAGAGAAATACTTTCAGTTCTCTAATACTCTCACCGCTCTCAAAGAATCAGTTTCACTTCCCTTAAGCCTGGGACTGAAGAAAAGGATGTTCCTTCTCCAGGAACTTGAAGACTCTTCAAAGAGCTTGTTTCAGAAATTCAGTGTTTTCACTGACAGAAGTGTATAAACTGCCAATTTAATCAAAATGCCAACTAGCCAATGCTGCATAAAGCCCCAGGTGGATGGACCCCACTGCCAGAGCTTTAAGCAGACCATGTTAAGGGAATGAGGAGTCACTTAACAATATATTCTATCTCATGCTTTACAATTAGCTACAGAAATGTCTCTGATTTAGCCTTAACTTTAAATACTCCAAGAGATTTCTGTCCCATGTTACAAAGAGAAGCAATCTACACCCAGATATTATGCTCCCAACATTTCTTCACCTTGAAAATAATCTTCAACTATATACATGAAATGAAAATAAATTATAAATAAAGTAACAGAACACAGAGAACCAACACAAATTCTGTGAGGCACAAAAGCATTTGAAATAACAGTACAAATCAGAATGAAGGATTCTCAGTTAAAACATAAAAACATGCTACAAAGCCCAGACAGTATGAATCCATACAACCATCAAAAGCATTCCCCAGAGCTGACTACAAAAGCAAATTTCCCAGGATCTTACTATTCAAATAGCTGTTCTTCAAGGAAAAAGAAGGTTTGACTGACTTTAAGATAACAAGTGAATTCTTCAGTGTTTCATATACATATTTGCTAATCTTCAGAACGAATACAGATGTAGTTGTCTGGAATCTCCATGACCCCATCATCTGTTTATTACCAAACCAGGCTGACTGATACTAACAAATATTTTGACCACTTCTATTCTTTTTTAGGGTAAGCACAGATGGCTCTCTGAATGGCAACTGAGGGTGACATAAGCTAGAACGGCTTAGACAAGTGTGGGGGACATACTCATACAAACCATTAACATCTCAGCTGCAAAGAGCCATCAGCAATAACACCTAGATGCTGGCAGATATGTTCAATCACTTCTCTCCACCCTTAAGCTACACAAAAACAATGTATTTCTTGTTCATCTAAACCTTATCCCACATTGTTAAAAAGATGAAAGGGTTCATAATGTTTCTACCACAGCGAAGGGCACCCTTTATTTTACCAGACTGCTTAGCCATAAATTACCATCCTGGGAAAATTCTGGACAGAGAAACAAAACGTTAGGTCAAAGACATTTTTAAACTACACTTAAACATCCCAAAAGGTCAAAATTAGACTGGATATTAAAGCATCAGTTTCTACAAGCTCATACATAATAAACGACAGCATCATATAAAACATTACTGTTTTCACCCTCCCAATTAAAAGGGCATATATTTTCTGCTACTTTTGTAGTCTTAAAAATCTTAAATCTTTCAGTACTTCACTTTGTAAACAAATTAGACTTAAGTTTTATCACAGAGGATGCAGTTTGCAGAGTTTTGTAAACTATACAATACCTTACCGATGAAATGAAAGGACAAAATTATCTTATGGAAGAACCTCCCAAGCACAGGTTAACTGCTCTAACACACAGCATGACAACATACACGACATCTGAGTTCAAGATACAGGACTTGGACTAATGCCAGTAAACCCTACACTACCAGACTGCTACCACACAAATGATGGAAGGACAGTCTTAGAATTAGACTAAGCATGTACTGAGATTAACATTCTGATTACCAGCCCTCTTTCTCTTCTGTGAAGACAACATAATTTGTGCACCTGTTATTTTGCTAGGAAGCTACCCACATACTTTGATATTTGGTGTTTCATGCTGGTTCACATATGCTTAGCATAAATATTTTCAATCTTTTCTTGAGCTAAGGCTTTGAAAAAAGGATTTGAAAACAACTCAAAATAAATGATACTCACTATTTTCTTCGGAGGTTCATCTACAGAATCTAAATTCTTCCTCTTTGCTCTACCATCGTGATCACCATGACCAACTTCTTTCTCATTTGCAATGGGCTGCACTGTACCTGAGGTGGAACTGTCACCTTCACCCCCACACCCAAGACCCAAATCTGACTCTGAAGTACCAGGTGTTTTTACCACTTCTTCAACCGAACTCTTCTCTACTTCCTGTTCTTCTGTCTTGGTTACATCAGCCATTTTTGGCTGGTTAGTCTCCTTGTCCACTGATCAGAATGGAAATCTATAGAAGGGAAAGAAACAAAACACCAAAGATTTTCAGTGTTGAATTTCACTTACTGGTGGTTACAGTCGTGACTTTCAAACATAACACTGGCATCATAAAAGCATAACATGCTTTTGCCCTACACAACATATAGACTTCAAATTTGACTAGTTATTTCATAAAGAAAGCACAGTTAAATACTCAGAATTTCAAAGTACTCTTATAATAAGATCAAATTAAGATAAATCTTTACTCTTTATGTTTGAGTCTTTCCTAAGTATCTTTCCTAAGTATATGATTCAACTGCAATGTGTTATTGGTTTTGAGACTGTAAACTCCCTCTTTCCCTCCCTGTAAAAGGTAACCTACAAATCACTTTTTTTTTTTAGAAACACGAGTTCTTTCATATTAGTAAATTCATTATTTAACCTGATATGCTTTAAAATGGAGGTCCTCAAGATGTTTTTTTACTAGCAAGTTTTTATATCAATTGTGGATTTTCCAGTTTGTCAAGAATACCCACTATGCTCCAAGCCAACCTGGAATATTCAGTTGCAACTGCATTCCCGCATCCCTATTTCACAAATACCCACACAGCCCATAGGGCTGCAAACCACTGCCACAAAGCTCGTTTGGTCTGTGGCACATCCTAGCCTTCTTTACACTTGTTCTTCTTTCACCAGTTCTTCTTTACACCGTCATCAGGACACGGGGCATCTACTCTGTAGTAAGACACAGGAGGGGGCAATTTGGCAACTCCTTAACAAAAATTTGGCAAATCCATAACAAAAACCACGCACAGTCCACCGTATCCAGGCTCGCCTCTTACTGCCAGAACACATCCATTAAGGGGGCCACTACACAGAGACACCAGAGCAGCTCTCCTCAAAACAGATGGCCTCAGAGTGCAACTTGTAGAAACAATCTCTCCACTACGCCGCAGCACCTGACTCAGCCTCCAAAGCAGCAGCAGCACACCCTTCCTTATGCTCGCGCGGCTATTCCAAGCAGACGGTTTGATGGGCTAAATTGTGAAACGATCCGGCTTTCTCAACCAAGCGCCCAGGGGGAGCAGAAGCTCCTTCGCGGGAACAGCC
>NW_021939396.1:53218064-53272821 GCF_001715985.3 Manacus vitellinus | reverse complement strand
CCCGCGTCCTCCCTCCCGGCTGCTTGCCCTCTGCCGACTCCGTCTTGTCCGGCGGCGAGAGGTGTCGGCCGCGACACGAGAAGCGGGGTGGGAGGTTGGTTTGTTGATAGAGAGATGAAGCTGTAAATACAGAGCCGAGGGGCCTGGGTGTTCCGTGTTGGGCTGCTGCTGCTGCGGCATCAGAGTGGCAAGGAGTGGGTTTGGGGAATGGGATCTCGGGCTGTTACGTGACTTCCTGACGAAGGGCAGCGGAGGGCCGGCTCCATTCTCGGCTCTTTGGTGACAGAACCCGAGGGAACGGCTGGACCTGTGTCAGGGGAGCTTTAGGTTGGACAGTAGGAAAAGGCTCTTTGCCCATAGGGTGGTTGAGCACTGGGACAAGCTCCACAGGGAAGGGGTCACGGCTCTATGCCTGCCAGAGTTCAACAAGTTTTGACAGTGCTCTCAGGCACATGGAGTGATTCTTGGGGTGTCTTGTGCAGAGCCAGGAGTTGGACTTCGATGATCCTTGTGGGTTCCCTTCCAGCTTAGGATATTCCATGATTCCGTGGTACCACTGAAGGACAACAGGTGGATTGTGCCCTATAGAGGGGTTCTCTCCCATGATCTGTCTGTGTCTTGGCTTTTTAGACTGAAGTGGCTGTATAAGTGTTTTATTGTTTGATGTTAGTTATGGTTCTTGTTAGTAATCTGCTTCTGATCATTAACTATATCCAGGGAGTTGGACTGAGAAGTCATAAGAATTTTAAGTTCTGTTAAGTGGGTTTATGTCAGGTATTACAAACTACATGTTCAGCCTGACTTATGTCCATTTCTGAAATGTCCTCTACTAACTGTCTCAAAAGAGAAAATATTACTTTGGACAGTAGTACATGAAGTATCCTAGAATTTACCAAAGTCAGTTCTTTAACTGAAAGTGTTCCTCAATTTATCTAATCCCCAAGATGTCATTGCTGTTACAAGTATAAACGTAAAATGATTTTCAAAGTGTTGCTGCTTTGGGAAGAGATAGGGAGAAGGTTCCTCATTTGGAATGTGTTTTGCTGCCTGTACTATCAGCTTATATGACTTGCAGCTGCTCCTATGTGGGAATTGCATGCACAGAGGATAACATGTCCCCACCAGCCATCTCCTGTGGGCTTGACAGCAGGTATTTATCTCCTTTTCTATTCAAGGGCTGCTTCAGGTAAAAAGGGTATGACTGGCCTCTGTGGCAGCATTTGCTGTGTGAGAAGCACT
Source organism: Manacus vitellinus (assembly GCF_001715985.3). NCBI lineage: Eukaryota > Metazoa > Chordata > Aves > Passeriformes > Pipridae > Manacus > Manacus vitellinus. Next base: position 53,271,582 of record NW_021939396.1, on the reverse strand, counting down.
TCGATCAGGGAGTGAAAAAAAAACATTTGATAATTTGGTTAGGTGGATATCAGGTGGCTGACACATGGCAAAAACTGAGTAGGCAAATTCATGTAAGAAATGTAAGAAGTTAAAGATTTGTCTGATGTGACTGTCTGCAGGTCTGCTTCAGAGCCTATGGCAGCTGGTGAGAAAAGATTTGATCAAACCTTTTTAAAAGGTTCTGTATAATTCTCCTGCTGTAGATGATCCTTTCTGCAGGTTAGCTGACCTAGCTCTGTAGGTGTCACTAAGAAACTGAAGTTTGTTTTTGCAAGACAGGGAATTCTGTGTCCCCTAATCTCAGATAAGAGCCCTCAGTTTGTATCTTGGCACACTTCTGGATCTGTAGGGAGTTCTGTCTGGTCTTGAAGATATGGCCCCAACAAATTCAATGAAAAAAGCAGGAAGATCACTGATTTTTAGGATGTAAAACTGCTAGTTGAATCCAACAAATTCCTTTCAGTCAGTCAGTCTTGCAGATTAGAAGGATGATCCAACAGAGTTCTTTATGATGTTGATACGTTGTGAACCCAGATAGTTGAAGGTGAAATTATTTTGAAAGTTGAATGGTGAAGCAAATTCCTCATCAATCATCAATATTTCAGTATTAGGAATGGAATAAAATCACTGAAAGAACTGAGGCCTGGGCCCAAAACACAATTGAAATCTCCCTGGACAGTCAAGTGTCATTACAATAGACCAAAAAGATTTTACCTTGATATGCTGATAGGTAACTACCTAGTTCCACCAGTTTAGGTAAAGAATCAAACTTGGGGCCAGGGATTCTTAATTACTCTGATATACCTCTAGTAGATTCTTTGACTTGAAACAAATTATTTGTGCAGTATGGCAATAACAACAACAAAAGAACTGCTGAAATTACAGGACTTTTTCTTAAGTCTTGAGTCATGATACCTCTAAAAAACATATGTCCCTGTCACTATACAAAAATTCCAGTAAGAGTAAAAAGTTACTATTCAGTTAAAAAATCCGTATGATCTGTTGTGATTCTACCTTCCTAAATTAGGTTCAGTCTTGAAGGTACCAGTATAAATGTGTTAAGTCCAACATATTTTATCCATATTAAGTCAAAAATGTATCACTTCAAACTGTCAGGAAAATTATGGTTTAACCAGGTGTTAGCAGGCCAGATTGGTGTGTCTATTTATGTCTGTCCTCCCACTTTTGTCTGTTAAGGACAGAAGCCCTGTCTCCTTTAAGGCACTGGGATTATACAACAGAACTTCACTCTGGTTGGAACTTTGTGTTTCCTCTAAATATCTCCAATCCTTTCTACTCCAGTGCCTTCCAGCACTCAGTTTTCCCCTCATCCTCTTCAAAGTAGCTACCCAGTGTATGATTCAACAGAAAAAAATGAAAATATTTTGTTGTGTTTCCAGGCGTGATGCTGCTTCTTCTAAACAAATTCATCTGAATCATAAAATTAGGTCTTATTCTGGTTGTGCACATCAGAAAACGAAAGTGACTCTTAGGTGGGCTATAAATTTTAATTACCTGGATCTACCATTTTATCTTGTCCGAGAACAGACCTTGACCATGTGTGACAGTTCTTATATGAACAAAACAAGAAGCTGTGTGGCTGTGATTGTGGCTTTGTAGAGTGTTGCAGCAGACAATCCCCTGCAGCTCTTTAGAACTTGCATAGTCTGCCCTTGAAGGGGGGGATGAGGAAAGGGAATGGTGCTTAATGCAGTCAGGTGCTCATGAACAAATTATAAAACAAAGCAGTAGCTTTTTTTCCAATGGATGAATTTTGTTGGTTATGAATAAAAATATGTGAGGGTCTTCACAGCAGTTCTGTGAGACCCCCAAAAGTAGCTGGTGGAAGATTTTAGTAGGATGTGGTGGCACTTACCTTTTAACTGCAGCGGTAGTGCTTAGCCGCAGCATGTGCCAGACAGTTAATTACTCGCTCTTAATATTTTGTGGATTTAAAAATTGGCTTTGCTGATGTTAAAATAGATGGCATCTTTTGTTTCCTGCTATGTAAGGCCATAGGATAGTACATTCTGATGAGGGATGTTTCTGTGCGAAACACAAGCCTTGGACTTTGTTGGTGACATCTGGCAGAATGCAATGTACTTTCAAAGGTTGCAGTCTTGCAGAAACGGGATTCCTTTCTCAGTCTGAATTCAGCAATGTAGTAAAGCTGCTACTTCAGACTATGAGTAGAAATGTTATTAGGGTCCCATTACTAAAGTCCCATCAGAGCTCCTTCTGGTGTAAAGACACAGCTCTCTGAGTCTGATGCACTTTCAGACACTTGGAGATGCTGTCATTTGGTTCTTTGCAAGTCCTCTATTCAAAAACTACTGTGTAAGGCAGTCAACTGAATAGCAGGCAAGAAGGTTTAGCCCCTCAGGGATCACGACCTTAACAAAAATAATACTTCTTTCATAAGAACTGTTCACATCCATTCGTAGACATGTTGGAATAGCATTTACTGAAAATTAGATGAAGAGTGTAGTTTTGAGCATGTGTGTGTGTTCTGTAAATGTTATGATCAGCCTCTTCACACATAATTTTTCAAGATATTCTGATTGATACTGCACATATTTCCCCATATGGAGAAGTTTGAATTCACAACAGAGAATTCAACACTTACTTTGAATATTTAGAAAAGATTTATACTGGAAGTGAATGTCTGCCAACAGTAATTCTGCTGAAAGATGAACGTTCTGTATTTTTTGCTGGGAAAAATGACAGCTTTTCAGTGTTTGAAAATGTGAAATAAATGTGGTGTGAGAATAAAAGAAAAAAAAATCTTGAACCTATTGCTTCCACTGTGAGCTCTGTTCTTGTGAAAGCTGGGATGTTTTTTCCAGTTTCATGCTGGTTTACTCTTATTCCTGTTTTGTTTCTAATTGTAAGGCTTTGTAGTTTTTCCTTGAGGATGTCTTTTGGAAGTCTTAGAAGCATTTGGGGCGAATTTGATGAGTAAAAGACTTGGTACTTGGTGTGGGTTGTTGTTTTAAGTGTTTTATAAAATTATTACATAATATAATTTGCATTTAATAAATTATTACAGACAATACTGTTGATTGCTGTTGGGTTATGAAGGGAAATAAAACAGTGCAACAAGACCTGTAATGTTCCAAGATGGCAAAAGTGGCATTTATCAAGACTAGAAAAGAAACAGATTTGGTAGTGTAGTCACCATGAAAGGTGAGGCAGAAGGCTGTACAAAGCTGATTCTAAGATCTAAGTTTAAGGATATTCCTAATAAATGCCTTTTACAATTAGTCAAGATAAAGTATTTGAATGCCTAAGATCTTACTCTGTGGTTACCAGGTGCCCGCCAAAGCTGCTCTATCACTCCCCTCCTTGTCTGGGCAGAGGAGAGAAAATACGACAAAAGCCTACTGAGTTAAGGACAGAGAGAGATCACTCACCAGTTACTGTCAAAGGCAACACAGGCTCGACTTGGGGAAGTTAATTGAATTTAGTACCAATCAAATCAGAGTATGATAATGAAAAGTAAAACAAATCTTAGAAACACCTTTCCACCACCCTTCTCTCCTTGCCAGGCTTAACTTTACCACCCGTTGTCTATCTCCTCCCCCTCCCAGCCGTGCAGGAGGACAAGGAATGGGGGTTATGGTCAGTTTATCACACATTCTCTGCTACTCCTTACTCTGCCACAGCATGGGGTGCCTGCCATGGGAGACAGTCCTCTACAAACTTCTCCAATGTGAATCCTTCCCATGAGTTCGTCATTAACTGCTTCAGTGTGGGTCCCTTTCCATGGGATGCTGTCCTTCAGGAACAGGTTGCTCCAGCATGGATCCCCCACAGGGTCACAAGTCCTGCCAGCAAACATGCTCCAGCGTGGGCTCCCCACAGGGTCACTGCCTCCTTCAGGCATCCATCTGCACCACGGGCTCAGCTCGTGCAGCTGGAGCACCTCCTCCCCCCTCCTTCTTCGCTGGCCTTGGTGTCTGCAGGGCTGTTTCTCTTGCATATTGTCACTCCTCTTCTCTGGCCGCAGTTACATCTGTGCAACAATTTTTTTTTCATTCTTTCTTAACCATGTTATCCCAGAGGCACCTCCACCATCCCTGGTGGGCTTAGCCTTGGCCAGCAGCAAGTCTGTCTTGGAGCTGGCTGGCACTGGCTCTGTTAAACATGGGGGAAGCTTCTGGCAGCTTCTGAGAGAAGCCATCCCTGTAGCCACCCCTCTAGCAGAACCTTGCTGCACAAACCCAATACCTCTGGTCAAAAAGGCTGAACTTTATTTGTGTTAGTACAATTTGTTTTGTTGAAAGTCACTGTATCTGCAGTGTGTCTTCAGTTGTTTCATTACACTGTTCAGGAATAAATATTTTATTATAATTACAGAAGCTGTTTAAATATTGTAATTTAAATTGTATATGTCAGTGAAGCGCTGAGTGACTGGAAAAATTATGAATTAAAAAATGAGCTTGGCTACTAGAATCCAAGTTACAAGTAGCAGGAAGTCTTGAGCAAGCTGGAGTTCAGTTTTTGTCTGTACCCTTTTGACTCTGTTATCAATCGGTGGCTCTGTTAGTGAAAAGAGATTTGCACAGCAGCTCTGAACTCTGTAACAAGAGAGAGCAGAACTTGATAAAAGAAGTATCTGAACTCTGAACATAGAACTAATAACCATATTTCTAGTGTGTTTCAGCATGTGTTAAAATGTAGAGTCAGAACTCTTGAGATGCTCAATAAAAGCTGAAGGTGAGGAATCTGTCAAAATTCAGTGTACTATTGCAAGGGAGGATCCTAAGAGATTCTCAAACAATGTTTTGGAGAAGTGAAGAAAACCGATCTGTGTATTTTAGTGTCTAACCCCTTATCAGTTCCATTGTGGGTTGTTTGGGTTTTTTTTCTGAGAGAGTTCAGTCATATGCAGGAAACTGCAGACCTGAGGCTTGCTTATATGAAGGACCTTTTGCAGCTCCCTTTAGTTATTTAGTAGAAACTTTCCACTGCTTTCTAAACCATAGCATTACAGAGATGCCCCACACACATGCCCCTTGACATGACCCTTGCCATGTCAAGGCCTCTGTCGTTAAAAACCCTCTGACAGAAAAACACAAGTGTTTTAAGGGTAATGAACTAGTGATACCTTGGGAGATACAAGGATGAAAGAGGCTGTTAGGATTAAGAGTTATTACCCACGAGTAGAATAGAAAGTAGAGAGAATTGGATCTTATTTTGATCATTAGCCCAAAGTGAAAGGTTGTGTGAAGAAGCGCATGAATACAGTCCCTGCTTTGAACTAACAAAAGGATTTTTTTACCCTGTTTTATCATATATATATATGCCTATTTTTAAGCTTAGTTAAAGTCTATAGGCATAACTTCTCTAACTTGCTTATTGCAAACATATCTGTAGAGTGACGAATGGACAAAAAAAAATCCAAATCATATAGCACTTTAAAAACAAGTTTTTCCCCTTTCCTTGACATGTACCTAAATTCTGAGGATGAGCCAGCGAATTTACACTTGTCGGAAGGAATCACAGCAAGTAGAGACCTTTGTAGTACCACTCTGAGTTGTACTTACACAAAAATTCAGTAGAGGGCAGAATGGAACTTGTGAACCAAGGAACCAGCATAGCACTGCAAAGCAGGAAAACTAGAGTTAACAGATGTAATAGCACCAGTTATTAAAAACATAGTTCTGAAGAGCAGAAAGCACTACAAATGAAAGGATTGAGATACTTTCTTTTAGAAGCCTTTGAGAGAGAGCATTCACACTTTCATATAATGGTTAGCTACATGCAAGTTTAAGATCTAATGCTTTCCAACACAGAGGAAAACAGACTTTCCTGGCATATTGACTGGATGCAGATCAACTATTAAGGCTCCTGTTTAGCATTCCAGATGTATAATTCAACACACAGGCATTGCATTAGGTTCTTCTGCTTTGTCTTCTGAATCCAATGTTCAGACTTTATACATGTCTACAAGATCTTTCATTTTTCCTAACCCAACTTCTTGTTGTCCTTTTTAATACTTGAGTGTCAGAAGATTGTAGTAGTAAAGATTGTTCTGTGTGCAAGGACCTTGTGAGGGTTTATTCTACTTTCTTGACTTTGGTAAGTTTGTTTTAACAAGAACAAGAGTAGTTTAGATAAAATAAGGGTAAAAAAGTTGTTGGCTTCTCTCCACTTATATCACTATTGAATTTAGTAATATGAGCAAAATTAGTAATATGATTAAAAAATTATAGCATTTACTAAGTGAAGATATTGTAGAGGTTAGATATGATAGAGGTAGGGCGGAGCTAATGTTTTAGGGTCTTTTGTCTGGAAGGGTTTACTCTTCATTTGTTTTAACATGATTTTTTACCAAGATTTAAATAAATTTCACCATGATTTATTTTACATTACTCCCTTTAACCTAAAATATGGTCTTATATTTTTTAGATAGTTCTGAATGGCAGACAAAACTACGCAGCTAGTGATGCCCAAACTTCAAATTATAAGCAAGTTTCTTAGTTTAGAATGAATAACAGACACTGCAAAAGTAGTAAAGGTTGAAATACGAATTCTAAATCATGTTCATTCATACACTCCAAGTACTACTACGAAGCCTAAAAAGTCCCTATATGCTGCCATTTTCCTGTCCATGGTCAGTGACTGCATGCTATGCAGACACATTGCATTTACCAAGAGTTTTATAGTTATATTTTACATTGAGTTTAAGAAAAAATATGCTTTGCATGTGTTGCACTAGTATTACAGTGATTTTAAAATGTGTTCCCACATTTTTAGGCAAACCATGTATGTTTTCAGTTCCGTTGTGGTTTTCTTATTTTGGTTTATAAGCTTGGCGAGATGGTTTTTTTTTTATTTAATATACTGTCAATAAGTTCTTGAAAAGAACAATTTAAATCTGAAAACAAGCTTTGATTTTTCTTATTATATTTTGTAAAAAAGTAAGCATTACAATGGGGTTATTTATTAAACTTTGCTGCTTGGATGAGATCTCTGTATTTGCTTTTTATGCAATCTGAAAGATGAGTTGAAAAGAATTTCTGAAAACTTGGTTTGTTTCCTTTCAAAATTCTTCTCTGTCTACCACACATAACCCTCAAAGTTGTCTTGATTTTGCACTAAAAATGACAAGAATGTAAATTAATTCTCTGGTTTCATAGAAAGGTGCCTTGGGAGTGAAAAAAACTCATGGATTTTCATTGAGAACTCTCCTGTGGTATAATTAATGTTCTTTTTTTAAATAGTAACAAAACAAGTGAAAATGCTTTAAAGTCATCCATATTTACATATTATGTCCAGAGTGTTTCTAGTATAATTGAGAATATAAACCAGTGTTCTCTATATATACTATGCCCTCAATTCCCTCAGATGCTTTCTGACCTCGTTTACAAAAGAACTTACACTAAGGTTTTTGCCATCTTATATCCACTCCCATTCTTCTATTTTAATGTCTCTGGTAGGTCATAAAACATTAATTGTAACAGGGTACCTGTTATTATACAAATTATCCTGATGAAAATTTCATCTGACAGCATCTCTGGCATGATTCCTCTTTCCAGCAGCAGATCCACAGCAGCCTTTGCTGTACCTATATGGGCCAGGCTTGTTAGTTCTGTGCTTTCCAAAGATCCCCTGTATCTGTTTTGGATAAAACGTTACCAACACATCTGAAGCCAATGACTGTGATAGTCACGTAGGCCAGCTTTGTGACGTTAAAAGATCCTGAACTTTTGTTGTCCTCAGGAACAAAAAGCAAGTCTAATATCTTTTTCCTAGTTATCATTGGAAAGTAGAGTAAATGCAAGAGCTAGTGTGCTCTTGCAGTATATCAGATTTAACCCAAAGCTGATCTAAATTAAAACAGAAGTAGCAAAGGTTGTTAAACAAAACCTCCAGCACTGTAATGAGAAGTTGATCTATACTTTTCCTTAAGAGGTCACTAGAGCACTCCCTTTTCTCAGAGGCCTTTTAAACAGCCTGCCATGAGATAGAGGTACCTTCAGGAACTAAATGAACGTCCAAGAATCCCAACCAGGAGTTTGGCCTGAACAGCCAAGATCTTTACAGCTCAGTTCACAGCCAGCTGGAGATACTAGTAAATAGTTAGCAGTGCTGAAGAGGAGACCTTATTCCACAAGTGTTTGTACATCGTTTCATGGTTTGGCTAACTAGTATCTATTCAGGAGCAGAGAAAAGCTATATTTGTCCTTAGACATAATATTTCATTCCTTTGTGGCATTTTTAAGAGAAAACTAATATAGAAATCTAAGAGGCTTTAAAGCACCATTCTCCCTGCATCCCCTCTGTCCCCCCCAAATTCTCATGCCACAGACAAGATGCTTTTCTACCTTGGTGTCTGGAGCTTCTACTTCATGTTTTAGAGTGATGAAAGAGCTAGTTTCATATTTATTTCAACCTCTAACCAAACTTATTGTGCACTTTTTCTGTCCTCTTTAAGATTTGTTTGCATTGTTGAGCCAAGTAATTAAAATATTACAATTGAGCAGCTGCACCCATGACCCCTTTAAAAATATTTGTTTCTTTAAAATCAATTTACAGAGTATACATTATATTAATCTATTATTTTGTTCATGTCCCTTTACTGTAACCATTATAATACTTCCCTCCTTTAGTCTTGCAGTGCTTCTGGATGGCAGTGTAATTGTGAATGTATTGACGCTTCGGAAGTTCTCTCCTTTGTTAATTTAGATAAGCAAAGCACGTAGCTATGAATCACAGTAAGATCATTAGGAAAATTCTAACCTTGGTTCAAAAAACATGTTTTCTTTTATTCTCTAAAACATAAGCACTATCATATCTTAACCTTTTCTCATATATCAAGGTATTTTTCTTCTCCACATTTTTAAAGTAAACTGTTGCTCAGAATATTAGCTAGAACTGTACTATCTGTGCATACAAGGTGCAGAACCTTTTCAGGATCTACTTTAGATGGTTACAAAACCTTCCTTTTTGACCAGCCAGGTCATGCATCATGGAGTAAAAAAACTTTAATTAATGAGTTTCAAGTCCATCTGAGGATATAAGAACCAAAAAAAAAAGTGGCATGGCAAGTCTTGTAATAGCCCCAGAAGCTCTGCTTTAAAGCCATTGGTGTCATTCTATTTTTAAGTCTTATATGGTGCATGTAACTCTGTGAGCAAAGGCCTTGAAATTCATTTACTGATTACAACTGTGTTAGTACTGACCAGTGAGCATTGAACACATAGTGGTGACCCATTGCTCCTTCACACTAAGGAGAATGGAAGCCATTTCATACCCCAGTGTTCTGCAGCCACTGCAATGAGTCAGAAATGTTACACAGTGTTAATTTTGTGCTCTCAATAGGTGCTGGACAGCAAAGCCTAGAAATGGTGCCTTGAGAAGTGCTACTGTATATACACTACATAGAATGGAAAAAATGCTTTTCAGTTTCTTGGTCCTGTACAGAAGAATGATGTTCTGCCAAGGCTGCTGGAATGTTTATGACTCGAAATCAGAGTGCTCAGCATGGTTTCCCCCATGCTGCCCTTCTCAAAGCTTGTTTAGTACAAGTATTTTCAATGAGGTACCATCCACTGAAAGTAGGTGAACAGTGGAAGTCTGACTTAAGAGTTCCCAGGTTCCCATAGATGGGTATTCTTTGCTGAATCTGCTGGCTGGGTATTGTGAAAATCTTCTTAGGGCAGATGCTCAGTGTTGTGTACTATTAGTGAGAGGGGAAAAGAGTTCTCTCTGGAGAGTGTTATCCCTCAGGAAAGAAGTGTGAGTGGAAATAGGCTAGGAATGTAGTTGTCATCTTCAAGTTTGTTGTTATAATTTCTATAAATCAGTAAAAGTAGTTGGCATATGGCAGAGTGCCATCTGAACACTTGAGTTTTGCTGAGTGTTTTCACTACTTCTTGTTTTGAGAAGCAATTGCATTTGGATTTAAGAACTCAGCAAGAATCTCTGCTTCTTGTAAAACAAGAGATATTACAAGCAGTTGCTCCTTCCAGTAAAGCCCTACAGAAGACTGACTCGTTGAGAGCCAGTACCTGTAGCTGATTTATTGCTCTGTAAGTAGCAGCACTTCTTGATTCCCACTGAGTTCACGACAGGACTGAGTAGCAGCTTCCTTACATAGAGACACAAATTCCTCTTTCCCCTATTGATGCAGTACCTCCTGTTAGTATGAGTTCAACAGAAGTGGCCTTCTGTCCTTCACAAAGAAGGTAAAGGTGCCCAGGGAGTTTGAAACCATTCCACTTTTTCTCACATCAAACATTGTAATTATAGTAATTGCAGTTAATTCAAGCACAACAATAACATAAAAATACCTAGAAAACAGTCAGGAATGTTCCAACAGATGCATTTGTATTATGAAACTTTCCTCTCTTGGAAGAGAACAGTAATTCACAGCTGAGGAACTTCTAAGTTATACAGAAAAAAATCTCCCATTAGCATGTCAGTATTCAAAGATGAATTTATACCATAACTTCTTCGGTAAGCAAGGTTTCAGGCTGACCAAAAATCTTCATACTGTTAGTTTGCTGTTGTTGCTATTTCTCTAAATGTACCTTTTTTTTTTTTTTTTTTTTACTTCAGCAGAGTCATCAATGTGTTGAAGACATATATTTGAAAGGTGGGGAACTAGAGGAAGAGTTGCAACTTTTTGAAGATACAAACCTTTGCGTACTTTTCTTGTTGCATACCTGGAAAGTAATAAAGGGTATGTATCATTTCAGGTTTGGTTTTTTTCAAACTTCTGCCCATGTTATAAATTATTGATCGTTTTCGGCAGCCTAGACAAATTCACTATCAAAGCACCTGACTGAAACATACCTAAAGCTACAAGAGAAGGGGAAGCAGATATGAAGTTTTAATTAAATTTGAATGATTTGAATGTTATGACAAGTAAAAATAGAAAATTCAAAACTTGTAATATAACTAACTTAGCTGGCATTTGTTACATCAATTAGTGTCACTGGGTTTTTTTTTTTGGAGGGAAGGAAAGTTAGTTCTGTAACTTGCAGTCATTGTATAAAGGAAAAGAGAGAATATTTTATTCACTAGTTCAAAGGATGCATTTTTGGGGGAAAAATTACTTCTTGTTGTCTATGCATGCCGACTTTCTTTGTGGGGAAGTTCTCAGTAGTTCTTTGAACTTTTGTGAGTAACTGGTAAGTATTCAAAATCATAAAGTTAACAGGGGTTATCCACCATTTTACAATATTCTTTGCATTGTAATATTTGGAAAATTGCAGTTCAGTTTTGCTCATGTTAATGCATAATATTCAACAGTACCTTCCTCTTTCCTGATAGATGTATACTGTCAGGTTGTTACAATTAGGTTTGTTACTGTTAAGACATTGGTTGATTATCAATAATTACTTTCATAGGGATTTTTTAATTGTATGAACTTTTAGTTCAAAATAGTATGGAACATGAAAAATTATACCAAAACTAAGAATGTACTGACACCAAAAATTAATTTTGATTGCACTCACTTCAATGAGTTTATACTGCATTTATGTAGGCTCAAAGTATCACTCAAGCTATCAGTTGGTACTCTAAGTGAAGTTTCAAGTGTGACTTTTCAGTAACTGTGCAAGATCCTGTAGATAGAAGCAGTAGATAGCACTAAACACCTAAAAGTGTTTTTAGAGAGTAGAATGAGCATCTTAGCAGTGAGGAGTATATTAAGTGAAGAGGCCATTTTAGTTCAGAATGCTGAAGAAACGAGATATAAAATTATTTCCTTGACTCTGGAGGATAACAATTTCTTCAAAGAAAGATAAGGAAACCCTTTTTTAAGCAGAAGAATAGAAAGCCATTTAAAATTTGAGAATTTCAAGTGGCATTGGAGCAAATAGAAATCAGATTATTGAAATGCAGCGTGTTTACTCTTGTTTCTTCTCTCTAGAAACTTCATCGACAGTTTGTCAAAATGCAACGGAATCTACTACATGGTGCATCTCAGCTGGCGCATGGGACATGTTGGTTTTTTCCTCACACTACTGTCCTTCAGTGCTTAAAAGGACAGTCCATGTTGTCTAATGTGGGATGCAAAGTGATTTTGGCACTGGACCCCCCTAAACGATGTCTTCATGCAGGTGCAGCACACTTTGCCTCAAAGAAAACTGCTTTTCCATCACAGCCAGCAGACACTCCTCACAAAGAAGAGAGAAATCCCTTGCCTTCGGCCACTGATACACCCAAGCAGAGCCCTGCAGAGTCAGATCCTTTAGATCCTGATCCATTACAAGACAAATCAATTAGTCTCGTTCAGAGATTCAAGAAAACTTTTAAACAGTATGGAAAAGTCATGATTCCAGTGCATCTTCTGACTTCCACTGTATGGTTTGGATCCTTTTACTATGCAGCCATGAAGTAAGTTGATATTTTGTTGCAATGGACAATACCACGGTTGAATTGAGACTGACTTTCACAGGTGAAAGGACATATAAATTATTATTGCATGTTAAAAAGTGCCTTTATATGTAATGGGGAAATGTGGCTACATTTTAACTAAAGTATAAGGTTAATATTGAAAGTATATAGGGTTCATGAGAGTGTCACATACATACTGCTGTCATCCAGTTATTGCTGTGTACCAAGTTGGCAATGTTTGAAGGAATGCTCATCTCCCCAGAATTATGCATGGATGTAAACAGCACTGAAATTATTAGTAACCTCTTAAAAGGTAAAGAGAGGGATTTGGAATCCTGATTAGGTGAAATCTTCATAGACCTTTTCTTTTTTTGCTGTTGGACTTCGGGGTATTTCACCACTTCTTCCCTGCTTCATCCCCAGTCTTCCCTCATCACTGGATTTTCATATCATTAACCTCATTTAGCTGTTCACAATCTATGTATATCCTTTCCTTTTTTATTTCTGTTTCCTGTCTTTCCTACCATCCTCTGAAAAAATTGCTACTGTGGGCCAGACTTTTTAATTGGAAATTAAATATTTGTGTGGTTGAAAAAAAAAAGATAAATTAAGTATTCTAATTTTAGTTTCTTTTAGTTATAGCATGGGCCAGATACTGCTCTGGAAAATGGCATTTATTAGAAAAACATCACTACATCAACTATAAGCTGCTAGTTTGCTAGTTCAGATGAAAGAGGTTTTATTTATCTGCAAATAGTTTTGCTAAATTTGCTAAATATGAGCAAATGTTTATCTCTGGACTGCTAATGTTGTATATTTAATAATAGAAAGCGTGAAACAAGGACAGTTTGTGGTGGCAAGGATGGGACACTGACATCAGAATGCCTTACTGCACAAGTGTTTGTTTTAGTTACTCTAACCAGCTGGCATAATTGCCCTTTCTGGGAGCTATAGATCCAAATGTCATTCTAAATTTAGCTCATGTCAGAGGAATAAAGGTCTTGAACTATAAAAATATTTGCTTTGGATGAATTCAGGTTGATGCTTACATCCAGACATTTCATATAGAGTGAAGATTACTTTTCTTGAAACTCTAAAGCTAGCTGCTAAAGTAGGTATTTGGCTGAGGAAAACAAATACTTAACTAGAAACTAATTATAACAAAGCTTCAGTTTGTCATGCCAGAAGAGCAGCACCCTGTTGAAGTGGAAAAATAACTTTCAGAATGACTGCTCATGATACGAGACTAAACAGTGGCGGTTTATGAAACAGCACGGTTAGTGCTGTCTGTCACATCTTACTAGGTCTCCATTTTCTACTCTGGCAATAGGCCTTCAGATTGTAGGTTCTAGTAACTGTTAGTAAATTACTGCCTGTTATTGTTCCTGATGCTAAAGCGTCTGCATGCTCAGAAGAAGGCTTAAATTATTAGGTAGAAATGGATAATGATACTAATAATGCAGCATCTCTAAATATTGGAAACTCAGGTCTTCTATAACTTCTATATACAGTTTTCTACTGTAATATAAAGATGGGCTTTCTTTGTTCCTTTGGTGCTGATGTTAGCTTCCCTGGCTTTCAAATAGAAAGAAATTGTGATAAGAGCTCCCTCCACCCATCTTAACACCTTATGTTGACAAGGTAGAGCAACTGAGCACAAAGCCCCTGAAGTCTTGTCCATATAACACATTGTTTCCTCTTCCTTTGCCGCATTCCATTTGTTTGATATATTTGGAAGTCAATGGAGAATGTTGTCTGGAATTTTAAAAAGAAAAAAAAGTAATTAATTTTAGGCAAAACAGAACATGAAATTGAGCCTCCACAGCTGGAGCCTGAATAGCTGTCTTACCACCTTTATATCTACTTACCTTCAAACATAAACTGGGACACAGGTGAGTTAGAAGCTACTCAACCCAACAGGGATAATATAAATGGGTCACCTTTTGGAATGCTGAAAAGAACATTAATTTGCCCATTTGTTCAGAAATATAAATCCTGTAAGTATATTGCTTAGATGAAAAAAACGCTTTGCTCTCAAATTACAAAGTCTGTGTAATAAAGAATGGAAATAGTGCTCTCAATAACTGTTCAGGTTTCAAATTCCAAATCAAGTTACCAACTTTTTTCTCTTTTATAGTGGGGTGAATGTTGTTCCATTCCTAGAGTTGATTGGCTTACCAGACAGCGTAACAAGCATCCTGAAAAATTCCCAGGGCGGAAATGCACTAACTGCATATGCATTGTATAAAGTAAGTATAGTTTGTACATAAGCTCTAAATCTTGCCTGGTGAACTAAACAGGGTTTGCTCATTTACAGCAGAAAGAATTCATTAGCTTTCTTTGATAGTTACATGTACTTGAGCATTCCTTTTTGTACTAAAAATATTCACATGCAAGCTGGTATGTGTTGTGTGTCCTTCAAGGAGTCTATATGTATTTCTAAAATAACTTCTTCACTGCAGAACTATTGTGTGCCCTCTGAGATTTAATTACAACTAAGTCATTGTTCTGTATCCCTGACATAATTAACAGGGACAAAGAGGTAAAGCCTAAACACCTCGTTGAATTCCAGATAGAAATACAGTTATTTTTATCCTAGAGGATTCTCTAGTTTCTCTTTCTACCTTAGTTGTTCATCACTGTCAAGTACTTTCATTGTCTGTTTGAATCAATTAGTTACATTCAGGCTTGGGGGTTTTTTTATTGCTTTATATGTGCATAGTCTCTGTATACAAGGTATTGTATTTGCTGTACACGCCACTATTTGTTTTGTTTACAAATGTGATGTGCTTCTTACCTGTTATTTAAAGGGGTTATCTTCCCAAACAAAATGTGAAAGTACTACTCTTCACAATTATTCCTGTGCCTAAAAGAAGACCAATAAATAAATGTGGTTAAATATAAGGATGTCGTTATAGCTGGGAGATTTGACAGTGTTGGAAGAAACTCAGTGTTCACATACTGTTTGTTCTGAATTGCATTCTGAGATGCGTAAAGCTTGTCCCACAAGCTGCATGGGGAGGGTTTGTGTGGTGGTGGTTTTTGTTGGTTTTTTTTTAATGAAAATCTAATGCCCTTGCTGGCTCTGTCAAAACGATACTTTAAGTAGAAGGTATGCATTTCTGGAGGATGCTCTGTAAATTGGCTTATTTTCATATAAATTGAAGATATCTTTAAAAGTTGCCACTGGTCAAAATAAATGTTCAACATTTAAAATACCTATTGCTGTATGTTATTGTCCTGTTTTATTTATACAGTGTGTTCTTTGATTTCTTTAAGATTGCAACTCCTGCCAGATACACTGTGACTTTGGGAGGAACATCCATCACTGTTAAATATCTACGTAAGAGTGGCTACATATCCACACCACCACCAGTAAAGGAATATCTGCAAGACAGGATGGAGGAAACAAAGGATAAAATTACGGAGAAGATGGAGGAAACAAAGGATAAAATTACGGAGAAGATGGAGGAAACAAAGGATAAAATTACGGAGAAGATACAAGAAACCAAAGATAAAGTCTCATTTAAAAAAATAAAGGAGTAGAAGAGATGCTTAATTTCTGGATATATCAAACAGCACTTTAACCCTTTGTGAGGCAGGATATGCAAAGTGCACTTCTGAGCTTTTTTCTTTTTTTCTTTTTGTTCTTTTTCGGTTTTTTAACTTTGTCTGGAGACTACAATTGCTATGGGGATTTAAAGGTTGAAGTTCCCTGGGGGAGAGGTTGTGACAAAATCTCAATTTACAGAAGGAAAAGTGAATCTCATACTAGAAGTTAATATGTCCATTGGTCATAGTGTTAACAGTTACTCTTCCCTCTTCTTTTTTTTTTCCACACCCTCCTTTCTCAAAATGGAGATGATTTCTGCCAAAAGCCACTGCTTTATTCTTCTTCCATCATAGTGCACAGCCATTATTCCATTAGACTCTAAACCTTCCATTAAATGAGAATGAACATTTCTCTATTGGGAAAGGCAACATATTTAGGTTTTTAGAGTATGTGGACCCAAGCCTCTTCAATCGTGATCATCTCTCAGCTTGGAGACAGACCATTGTCACTGATACTGCACATGAAGGAATCGATTGATCTTGGGAGAGCCAGAATGCATTACAATGGCTACACTGACTTCAGCTGGGCTATGATAGTTTACAGGTTGAGACTATGAATCTTTCTTGGACAGTGCATGTTTTCAGAAATCTCAACTGAAAGCTATAGGAAGATAAGTTAATCACAGTAGCCATACTGTCAAGTATACTTTGTTTCCTAAAGATGATTTACAGTCACTAAATGAAATTAATAATTGTATATTGAAAACTAGGATTTGTTTATTGCGTTAAAGTTTAAAAACCTGCTCTATTTCATTTTTGAAACAAATAAAAAGCTTGAAAGAGAAGTTTATTTGAGAAATTGCTGTACTAAGGGGCTTTTAAAACACATAGAAAGTTAGACTTAAACCCAAGAGTTCCTCCTACGATTCAGAAATCCTTCAGACTTTAGTAGAACAATTTGAGTAAAATAAGCATGATTTTTGAGACAGTGATCACAGTCTACCAAATTTTTTTTTCCCCTAGATTTTCTTAAGTCAAGCAAACATTCATAGCTGAAGGCTGAAATGCTGCCTCAGAGATGTCATAAAGGACTAAAGTTGAAACTGTTCTATTCGACTGGGCAGGCAGACTTCTCTCGGTCTTACTCAAATAAGGCTAAATTGAAAGTGTGTTTTTCCTGTTTCTACTACAGATCTCACTTGGTAGCAACTCTGCATGTGTCTGTTGTTTAACCAAAGGTGCTTTTTTGCAGGGGTTAGAGGGAAGCAACAGAGTTGGACCCTGAGCATTGTAATTGACTAGAGTAAAAGAATATAGCTGATGAACTATCAGCTCTGTCCCACTGTCCTGTTTTCATTCAAGTCACTGAGGGCCTCTCCGTGTTTGAGTTGAGCTTCATTAACTTAATTGTGCAGGATTGATTACATACTCTTCTGCCTCTGTCCACATGTCAAATAGTAACTGCAATCTAATGCCTACCTCACAGGGATGTTGTGAGGAATAATCATTGTATATTCAGTGACCTAAAGATGTAAAGTGCCATGTTTCTGATAAACATTATTAAAAAAATATTTCTGTGAACTCTTATGATGCTAAGTACTACTGTAGTGTTGGAGTTAAGAGTTGCTATTTTATTTTTCTGTTTTGGTGTCCTTTTCCTTATTGTCCCCATGCACACGTTCTCCTGATGTTGGCATTTTTTCTGGTTTTCTGCTTTTGGGGGCAGTGTTACCTGTGTCCTGCAGAATCCTGCAAAGCCTGAAGTCTGCCTCAATAATATTGCATGGTCATTCTCAGTCTGGGGCCAGATGTGGGACCCTCTTGATGCAGCTCACAGGATCCATCTCTTCTTTGCCTGTGGCAGGGATTGCACAGGGTCACCTTGGTGTGCTACGATGAGTTTGTAGCCATCAGGCATGTTAGAGCTTGTTTGTTACACAGGGTACCCCCCTCTTCTTGCCCTTCCCCTCATCCAGCTGGCCAGTGACCACTCCAGTGCCTACATGATCCATCACTACTAATGCTAAGTTCAAAAGCTACGTGCAGTTGACTGTCCTATATGACCATTTCTGCATCTGCAGAAACAGCTCCCAGTGACTATTGGCAAATGCTTCCTCTCTGTACTGTTCAGTCAATTTTGCAGCATGAACAAGCTTAAGTTTCTGGGACAGCCACATCCTCCACCCAGGATGTCAATTAACAAAGCCCACAATTACGTGGATCGATCTGTACAAAGCGGGAGAGGAAATCTTCAGGGCTTTGAAAATCTGACCTGGAGAGCTTTTGTGACAATTAGTCAAATGCTTGGTTGTACTGGTGAGCTTGTCTCAAATTGGCCTCATCTGGAATCAATGCATTGCCTCATTAGCGCAGAGACCAGCTGGGGAGTTCCTGGGCCCCCCAGTGAATGAATGTTGGTCCATTGGGTGCCCAGCAGGTACCCAGCTGCACTGCAATTGTAACTATTGCATAAAGTTGACTTTCATCCTGTATCTCTTATAAATTAATTTCCATAGGTTGTGCCACAATACTAGGGTGCAGTTCTTGTTAGTGACAGTAAGACTTAGTGTGACTCTGCATGACTGGAGGGGCAGTGTGCCCAGGCTGTGCTGACAGGGGTAAGGAAGGGGGAACCTGGGGACAACACAGGATCTTCTCTTAGTGGTGCCCAAGCCAGCAAAGTTGGCACACTTGTGGCAGCAGTGTCACTCAAGGTGGAGCAGCATCAGTGAGTGTCTTCGGCAGCACAGAGGAGCAGGTGCCGTGGCCTGGGAAAGCAAAACACTTTGGCTGCAGCACCTAGAGCTGGCACTGAGGCAGCCCACAAGGGACCCGAGCAAGGGAGTGCCCAGCAGAGTGCCAAGAGTCCTTGGTGAGGTGAAAAGCCCAGGTAGAAGCCCAGCAGCACCTTCCATTGCCCACAGGACCATTCAGTCAGTGCTGTCAGGGGTTGCCTTTTTCCCTGTCAGCTCAGCATCCTCAGGGCTGTCCTTTTACCTGTCCTTCAGGCCCTAGAGGGGTGGGTGTGGGTTGGGGTCTCTCCACCTCTGCAAAACTTCAACAGTCTGGTGAGACCAGGACTAAGGCATCTGTCACCTCATGTACAGCAGAGAAATAGCTGCTTTGGCAACTTACCACGCTTCTGTCTGCTCCCTGCCTCACACGTAACACTGCTGTAGAGCATCACCTGTTTACCTCTGCAATAGGTACATACATGAAGGCACTGAGTGCCTGCCAGAGCAGAAGCTGAAAACAAAGTCACAGCCCAAGTAGAAGCTGAAGTAGTGCCCTGGAACGAACGTTACGGCCTGATAGTTGACAAAGTTGCAACCTGCGATTCGGCTCCACCTGAAATTGGAACAGCGCTCAAATGTAAGGCTAGAGTGAAAGTTACAACCCAAGAGAAGAGTACATGCTGTGATCAGAGCAGGGAATCAATGCCAAAACTGGGGCCCCAGGATGGAACTAGAGTAGATGTCAAGGTCCAAGCAGAGGCCAGATCTGAAATCATATGCCAAGATGGGGCTGGAGCTGAAGTTGCAAACCAATGCAGAGCCAGAGCCTACACCACAACTCACTGTGTGGCTGGAGCCTAAGCTGTGGCTTAAGATGGCAAGAGACAAAAACCACAGCCCAAGCAATGACCAGAGCAGCTGAAGATGGGCCTAGAGTCAAAGTAACATCCCAACAGAGACTGGAACAAAAATCACAGCCCATTATCAGGCCAAAGCAGCAGTTGCCACCTGAGGTAGTGTCAGAGCCAAAAAAATCATAAGCCATGATGGACTAGAACCAAAGCCATGGCCAGAGATGGGGGCCAGAGACTACACTGCTGCCTATACAGCAGCCAGAGCAGCACTTGCTGCCTGAGCGTGGACCAGAGCCAAATTTGAGTTGGAGGCAAGTGGTGGCCCAAGGTAGGGCAGAAACTGAAGTCACAGACAATTATTGGGCCAGAGCCGAAATCATGACCAGAGATGCCACTGAGATGAAGAATAGACCAACATAGGCCTAGAGCCAAAGTCACAACCTGCTATCCAACCCTAGCTAAAGTCACAAACCAAACAGACACTGGAGTGAAGTAGCAATCTGTTGTTAAGCCAGACCTGTCTCAGGCAGTGCCACTGATGCTGCATCTCAAGATGAGGTTGGAGTAGAATTCATAGCCCTATATGGGACTGGAGCTGAAGTCATGACCCATATAGGGGCAGGAGCAGGGACCAGAGCTGAAGTCATGACCCAAAAACTGGTTCAGAGCCCAGGTCGTGGCCTCATGTTGGACAGCAGATGAAGATGTGGCTTGAAAATAGCCGCCACTGGTTGCAATAAAACAGGGCTGAAATCACTGCCCAATAAGAGGTCAGAGACAAAGCTGCAGCCTGAAATGGGCTAAAGTAAAAGTAGGGATCAAAGCCAAAGTTGCAACCCAGTATTGAACCAGAGACAAAGATGCAGATCGTAAAGTAGCCAAAGTCACAATATGATATGAGACTGGAGCTGAAGTAGCAGCCAAGATAAGAGCTGCAATAGCCTCCCAAGCAAGGCCAGAGCCAAAGTTGTGATCAAGTCACTGGCAAAGTATCTGGCCGATATCAGGCCAGAGCTTAAGTCACAGCCCAATACAGGGCCAGAAACAAAACTGCAATCAGATATCAGGTTGGAGCCAAAGCAGCAGCCTGAGATGGGAATGAAGCCAAATTTGTGGTCTGAGCAATAGATAGAGCCAAAGTTGTGGATGAAGATGTGGCTGGAGACAAAGTCACAAGCCAAGATGAGGCCAGAGCCAAAGCCATGGCCTAAACAATAGCCTCCTGAGGAGGGGTCAGGCCCAGAGTCTGAACAGAGCCAAAGAAGAATGCAATGCAGCAGAGCAATGGCCAAAGCCAAAGTTTGGCCAACGATGGGATTGAAGCCAAGTTTCAGTCCAAGATGGGGCTAAGCAAAAAATCTTGGCTGAATATTGAGCCAGAGCTACAGCAGCAGCCTGAGGTGGGCCAGAGCTGAAATTGCTGCCTGAGATGGGGCAGGAGATAAAGTCTCACTCCAGTATCTCTACAAAGCTGAGTCAACAGCTCAATTTGGCACAAGTGCTGAAGTCACAGCCCAAGCAGGGGCCAGACCCAAAGCTGCTGCCCAATATCAGGCCGGACCCAAAGTCACAGACCAAGACAAGGCAGAGCAGAGTTAAAGACCAATCAGGGGCAGAGTGGACATGGGAGCCTGAGCTGGAGCCAAAGTCACAGCCTAATATCAGGCTGGGGACAAGCTCATGACCCAAGATGGGACCAGAATCAAAGCTGTGGCTCAGGATGGGGGCTGGAGCTGTGATGATTGCTGAAGATGGGGTAGGAAACATGGTGATGGCCCAAGATGGCTCCTGATCTTTACTCACAACCTGAACAGAGGTCAGACCTGAAGTCACAGCCTGAAATGGGACCAGACGCAAGATCACAACCCAACCAGGAGCCAGAGCTGAAGTTACAGCCTGATATCAACTTGGAACTGAAGCTGTGGCCCAAGATAGGGCCAGTGCAGGAGCTGGAGCTGAACTTACAGCATGATATGCAGCCTGAGCCAAAGCTGAAGCCCAAGTACTGGCCTGAAACAGTCAGGAGCAAAAGCTGCAGACAAAGATGGAGCTGAGTGGAAACTGCAGCCCAATACTGGGCCAGAGCTGAATTTAAAACCTGAACAGGACACAGAGTCAAAATTGTGGCCTGAGATGGGATCAGAATCAAAGTCATAGCCTGACAGGGGGACGGTGCCAAAGTCATGGCCTGGCATCAGGCTGGAGCTGAAGTCTCTACCCAACATGAGCTGAAAGTTTGCCCTGAGCAATGGCTGGAGCTGAAGCAATGGCTGAAAATGGGGCCAGTCAAAATAATGTCCTGAACAAAGACCAGAACCAACCACAGTTGAAATTAACCACCAAGCTGAAGGTGCAGTTGAGCCTCCCGAGGAGGGCTGGAACCAAAGCCATGACCCAGTATCAGGCCAGAGCCACAATAGTGGCCCAAGATGGGGATGGAGCCAAAGGTGAAGCACAGTCTTTTGATTGTGTCCCCTTCAGGGCGTCAGCTTAGAGCATTGCACCACATTCATCCTTGTTCATCACTTACCATCAGCGACAATAATAATTAGGGAATTGTAATTATCCCCTGGCAATTAGCTGCTGTTTTTATGATCTTCTTAAGTAGAAAGGATATACCTTGATTTCATAAGCCTGCAGGGCAACATGTAGAATTAAGTTTGTGCTTGAGTTTGATGAATTGATTGGACAATTGCAGAGGAGGGAACACAGGGGAAGATACTCAGGCTTGTTTAGGAATGAAAAAAAAAACCAAACCCAAACAAAAAAATCCAGACTTAATACAATAGGGGAAGAGTTTCATAAAGAGACATAATTAAAGAAAGATTTTTAGCTGCTTCTGGGTCTGACCAAGTGGCCAGAAAGAGACTAAACTGCAAGCAGAGGAGACCCTAGCTCTGTTAAATTCTCCAGCATTGTTTTAAAAAAGTTTTCTTAAGTTCGTGGTTTTGTTTTTAAGGTACTGTAAAAAAAAAATCAGTCAGCAAATCTGCTGCTTTTTCTGTGCAGAATTGGTATAACTGAAACTGCTCTGTGCTTTGGAGGTGCCAGACAGGAGACATTCTCGTGACATGAGTCATGAGCTCCTCTGAGCTCAGAGAGCACTTGCTGCTCATTGACACGGCAGCAAGTGCAGCTCTCTCTGCCCAAGGGTAAGGGTGGCTGTGACAATGCCCACCTCTGGAGGTGGAGCCCCACTTCTCTAAATCTTGTCCACCGCCATAAAGAACAGTCCAATATAGGAAAACAAAGGTTCAGGCAATCCCCTGTGTCCCAGTGCTCTGAGAAGGTAGCATTGATGAGCTCATGGAGATAAAAATGGGTGATGCTGGCAAGATCTCACTTGTAACCTTTGGGCTCCAGCATTCCCTAGGATGAAACAGGATGCTCAGGGAAGTGGCTGATTCACCATGCCCGGAGGTATTATTTAAGTGATGTATAGATGTGGCACATAGAGACATAGTTGAGTGGTGGACGGGGCAGTGTTAATAGTTGGATGTGATGATCTTACAGGTCTTTTCCAATCCAAACAATTCTACGATTCTATGATTCTAGGAGTAACTCATGAACTGTGCATTGATATTACTGTGTTAGGTGGCTGGAGTAGCTGAACTACTACTGTTTGACTAGACTGCTGCCAAACGCTGTTTTGATAACGTTGGTTCTCCAAGGAGGTAAATCCAAGTTTAGTATACTTAGCACTAGATTACATTTGCCATGGCTTCCTAATGTGTACAGTGCAGTATGGTCTCAAAATTCTTGAACATGCTACAGTTTTTGAGTCAACTCCATTGTCAGTCTGACTCATTATAGTATAAAATAGTCTGTGTACTCATTCCTTTAATCTCATGCTGAATCAAGGATCTTATATACTCTTGCAATCAGACTAAAGTCATAAAACTGACACAGTTCCACTTGAGATGCTGTGCTTGAATCCATCTGGAATGCAGTAATGTGAATCAAAACTGTACTACTGGGTGACTAGTAGTGGAACAGATCCAGCACCAGGGTGTCTGGGCAACCTCTGTGACCTAAAGCAGGCATGGAGAGACAGTACAGGCTCTTTGCAAACTCCGCCTTGACCTGGCCCTCGTGCTTACTGGTGACCTCCCATTTGGGATCTCAAAGCAGATGGAGGCAAAATGCAGATCTACCACTAGGTTCTAAATACACAAGCTGCAAGTTTACCATGTGGGGGTTTTTTTATTATTTCATAGGGATTTGTCCATAAATGCCAAAAGAGGTGCCAGAGAGCTTGTAAGGACGTGGATCTGAGAGAACATGAGAGAAGTTAGAGATGAGAAGTGATGCTTCACTGGCCCTTCAGGCTTAATAGACTCTGCAGTAAGTGGCACCAAGTACCCTCAGCTGGCACTGACAAGCACCTCCCACCAGCGCATTTGTACCAACAGTGCTGTTCTTTATCCAGGCACTCTTGAGTGCCGGCTTGGAGCACCTTTCCCCCAAAAGCAGGTGCCTGCACACAGCTGTGGCCTTCAGCCCTAATGTGGCAGCTGTGTTTTAATGCAGGAGAAGACACTTTGGATGAATTTTAGTGAAGGAAGGGAAATTTCTCAGCCTTGGCTGACTAATGACTAATGATTCAGTTTGACAAAGATCTGCATTCAATTTTTATCCTGGATCAGATTAGAAAAGCCATGAAAATAAAGATAACACAGTATAATTTTATACAAGGAGTACTCAAAGTTCTGCCTGATGTCACTAAAACTATACTTTCTATTGCTGGATTGTTGTGCACTAATCCTCTATTTAAGTGATTTGCACACCTCTGCACAGAATATACCCACATACAGCCAATTTCCTTAAAAAAAATTAAAAAAAAAAAGTCAAACTGTCAGTGCACAAGCAGCACTCAAACTACAGCTGCATGATTTACTCTCCAGTACAGTTTTACTGCAGACAGGCACTTTACTTCTCCTGTGCTACTGTGAGATTGCGATTTTAGCATACCTGATACCATTTTCCTGACAGAGCACAATTTTACAGTGAAGTGCCTGGAGCCAGCATGCATATTATCTTATCTAAAGGTATAATATCAGCAGAATATAAAGCATAATTGTAAAAGGTGAGTGGGCTTGCACGTTGAGTAGTTAATATAGTTATCACTCAATCACAGGGCTTTTAATGTTTGCCAATGCACCTCTTGTTGAAAGGCTGTGACACCCAATACTGCACCAGTGACTTCCCAAAACAAATACAGTCAAAGTTGCTATCAGCACTTTGATCTGCAGAAGAAGTGGGGCCAAAGGAACCAGACTGACTTTGTAGTCTGTCAGTCAAGCCTTACCTGTTAGGCTTTTCCTGACAAAATATTAGTGGAAGTTACCAGCTCATCAGCTTTTTCCCTGAGAGCTACAAAGTTTGCAGCTGTAAGCAAATTTTACAGCACTTACAGTACTAACCCCATTGTCAGGAAAAAACTAGCTCCTATACATTTTGCTGTTGCAATAAACCCTGCTGAATGGCTATGCAAGCACATTCGTGCTTTTAATCTGACTTATATGTCTTCTTCACCAAGTAAAGTCAACTAGGGCAAACTTGAGTCAGCTTATGAAATAGTCACAGCATTGTAACACAATTACATGCGTATGCATATGCACAGGGACATGTAAAGCAGGAACATTCTCACTGCTTTGAGAGGAAAATGACTTTTTTTTCTTTTCCCCTAAGAGTTCTTGCTGCCCAGGGTTAAATGTAGGTCAAGCTGTCTGAGCCCATGTCTGTGGCACACAGAGAGAGCAGGATTAAACTGGAATTTTCCACTCAACTCGACTGTCAATCACTCTAATGTCTGCAAATGTTAAATTAATCTGGAATGATCTGGCGTTGGCATTGATGAGAGCTCCTGGGGCTCAAGGGTGGCATTTTGGCCTCCATGAAAAAGGTGCCCTCTTTCTCTGGACAAGCGGTGGCTATGTCTTAGCTGCTTGCTCAAAGCCCTGCAACTATCAGCCAAACACAGAAAAACAGCTCTGTATGAGACAGGTGTATGTGCATGGTAGAAGTGAGCAGAGGGAAACTGCACCTCACAGGTGGAGGAGGGACTGAGAACAGTGGTGATGGAAAGGGTATTCCTAGTATCCCCATAGGCTGCACTGAGATCTGACACGTACTTCTCAATTTGTGTTTCCTCATCTTTAAAATAGTTTAGCACCTTTCTGCTGCTGTTCTGCAACACACTTCATAGTGGAAACCATTACAGGATACAAAATACTTTACTGTAAGCATCTCCTGGCTTACACACTAGTACCTTTACTAGGGAGAGCCAGCCTTCAACATGCTCCCCTCTAGCCATGGTAGCACATCCACTGACATCCCAATAAAGCTGCCTCCAGCTTAGCACGTGGCAGTTATCACTGGGATGGATCATGCAGTCCTGCCAACTTAAATAATGTATTAAAGGTAACTTGGAACACCTAAGGCAAGCAGAAATTTGCAGTTAAATAGTAGCAAATACAGCATTTGGTTTCTCCCTTATGTTTTGGAACATTATGGGGACAAGTAGTGTTACTGACTATACAGGACACTGAGAAACTCAGCTCATCAATTTTACCACATGCAAAGAATTCAGTATTTCAGCTCTAATCCCCACTCTCAGGCTCTCAGGAGCAATCATTTGGCAGTCAGTCTGGAAAAAAAATGTAGAAAACAAGCAAAAAAAATCATGCAAGTTTTTTTTCTTAGTCAATGCTAGACTTCTGCAAAAGCAGCACAATGCAAACTGCACAAAAGCAGGGCATCACTGCAGTAGAAGCGAGCTATAAGAGCAGGGTTCAGCAGTAAGGGTTTTAAAATGTGCATTTTAATTAGAACTCATTTAAAGCACAACCGATCAAAACAGTGATAATGAGAGAAGCCTAATTAATTTTTGCCTAAGTAACGAAGTCTCATTACAGAGGGGTCTTTGGAAGAAAAGGGTTTGGGATGTTAAAAACAGGGTGTTTGTAATGAGACGCAATACTGCTGGGAGCCTGGAAGCCAGACCTAGAGGTTTCACAGGACTGCAGCAGCCACTATATTAATCTTTTAGCAGAAAAAAGTAACCCTACTGAGATGAGACATCCCATTTATAACTGAGCTCTGAGTTGCAACCATTGGCAGAGATATTAAAACACAATCAAACAGAATGGCATATTATAAACCAAATATAAATACAATTAAAACCAGATTAAGTAAAAGATCAAAGCAGGCTCAAAAAATGCAGTTTCCAGGGAGTTCAAGGTTCAGACAGTAGAGGAGGAGCAGAAGCTTGGAGATTTGGAGCACTTCTAAGGACTAAGGAACTAACAATTTTCTAAATACTAAAGAATTAAAATGCTGTAAATTGAGGTGAACAAACTCAGGGTGGTTATATGAAAGAAAATGGTTACTTTTGAACCAAAAATAAGTACTGTAACATTTAAAGAACTAAGGCGTTTGAAAAGAACAGCAGCAAGGAGAACACACACACACACACACACCCCGGTTCCTGAGTGTATTATAAAGGCTGCTCCATAGCAGGGTATCAGAAGTGGGCTGAGACATGGCTCCCACAGCAGACCTCTTCCTGGAAAAGAACTGCAAGAAAGCTCCAGGTCTGAAGTACTTCCACACAGCATCGCATCTCAGCAACAGAGAGATCAAACTCCAGCAAGCACAGGTATAAAACAAGATAATTATTTCATTAATAATCATGCTAAATAAAGCATCGCTTTACATTTATTAACAGAAATTACCTGCTCTTTCCCAGTTTTGTTAGGCTTTATTATGGCAAAGTGACAGGCACCAGCCAGGGATAATTTGATCTACCTTGCAAAGATCTGTATTACCAAAGACAAGTTTTTGGGTGTTTCACAGGACCCTTTCATCTAGTTTCTTACTAACTGTATCATCCCTCTCTTCCTCCCATTACTGGACCACAACTGGTCTTGCTTTAAGCACTGGTCAAAGCATGCCCCAGGTTTCTTAAACCAGGTTGTAAATCCCCGTCCAACAAACCATATTTTGCATCTTCATTTCTTCAAAAATTTTTGCAACTCAAATGATTTGGAGCCACCATTTATCCCCCAGCTGGTCAGTCAGCACTGCTGTGCCAGAGGCAGCCACCAACAAACAGCCAGGGCTTTAAATGACATTGAGGTGGAATTGTTATCTTAAAGGAATTGAAATCACGAGTGGCTTAGATTAAGTGCCTAGACTTGAGCACAACAGGTAACAGGCTGCCTCCTGCTACAGCCCATCCTATGGCAGAGAGGTAGGGCAGAAATGCCTGAAATCATCCCAGCATTAATCACCAAAGGTTGAAAGGCAGAACACTGATACAAAACCTTTACCAGGCATCCATTTCCCAGGGCTCTCACATATGCTTCAAGGATCGAGTCCACCCTCTGATTCCTTAATTATTAGCTACCTGGTTGCCAGCAGCAAACCAGCAAGGGAAAAAGACAAGGACTAATTTTACAGAAGGCCACTGTAGTGTTTCAACCTTTTTGTTTTTTCACTTCAAAGAGAAAATAAATTCAACAGGAGACAAATGCATTTAATAATTTTTAATAATTTTGTGCCATGGTTTAACCACAGCATATTAAGAACAAGCATAAAATCTGTATTTAAAACTAACAACAGCACTTAGAGCAACATCTTCCTTTAAAAGTATTGCAATGAACAGACCTTAGGTCTAAAAACTAGGACATCACCATTTGCTCAATTAAAAGAGTCAGATACACAACAGTTGAAATCTTTTCCTGTATATAACTGGGAGTTACAGTGGAAAATAAGCAACAAATTAATTGTGTTAAACAGAAAATAAAATTAAAAAAAAATAAAACCAAAGCAAGCTAGGTTTGTCATAGCATCACATGAACAGCTATTGAGAAATTCCAACACAGTTGTAAAAAGACTTACTGTTTTTAACAGCTTTGTTTTTACAATAAAATTTAAAAGAAAGATTAAATATTTTTGATAGTGCTGTACATATTTCAGAATAGCTTGAAAGAAAATGGACAAAAATAAGAGATGTGTTGAAAATGTGATCTTGAAAGCCACAAGGTTGGAAATAGAAAAAAAAAAATCCATACAGCAATAAAGCATTTTACACTGTAAAATAACTAGCAAGAAACAACAAAGAAAGGGTAACACTCTAAAAACAGGCATCTGATGGTTAATTTTGAGTGTAACAGCCTGACTGATGTACATACCCTCATGAAATGCTCTGAGCACAGCAGCATTGGGCAGTTGATACTTATACAAAGATAAAACCCCTATCAACGCTTACGTAGTCTTTATACTATAAGTAGAAAAGCTTTGTTAAAGAATATTAAAGTGACTTTTAAAAATTATTATTATTATTTTTTGCTGTCCATGTCTATGATGCCTGAGGCTCTCTTAACTTCTGCTTATAGTTCTTTTAAAATCTTGGCTGCCTGCTGTGCTTTGTGGTAAATGGAAAAGTGTGAACACGGCTGTGAATACACTTAATAGATAGTCTGCTCTTTCCACTGCAGCTTCAAAGCAAATTAGTGCCTCTAAAAGGAGACATGCTCATGTTTGGTCCACTCAATATGCAAGTTTTGTTACGATAAATCCTACACTAGATTCCTCCAGCAGGAGGTTTGCTCTGTACAGTCATCCTAGTCAAGGCCAGGGGTTTTTTATTTGTTTTTCCTCCTTCATGCACAGAAGTGGTACTGCAGTGCAAACAGAAACGTGAAGGTGGCCAGGCAAGGCATACTTCCAAAACAATTACTCCATGCCCTGACAAACAATAAATGAATTAACAAGTGACAATCATAAAATATGCATATTTACCTATGGTACATGCTTACTGACAGAACAGCTCAGCACACAGAGGGGTGGATACAAGCTACCTGTAAGAGCTCGATGATGCAGAACTGGCCATAAAAAAATTCAGACACTTCTTTAAAAAAAAAAAAACAAACCAAAAACAAAACCAAAACCACCATGATCAACATTCAGATACAGGACTCCTGTGAGGGCTCTTAAAAAGATATTTACAGACAAAGGTGTAGCTGATGTTTCAGGTTGACAGGGAAGCAGTGAAGGATTGTGCTCCACGGCACCATCCTCCAGCATGATGGACTGGACTGAAAGCCCACTCAAACCAGAGGAAGCCTCACTACTGACTTCATTGGGCCCAGGTAGGACCCCCTGAGTTTTAGCACAGCGTTTAGCTAGTCATCTGAAAAACCAAACAAAAACAGTATCTCAAACGTAACCCAACACGCTGCTACCTTATGTCTGTGGTTAAAGCCTGACAAGTATAAAAAAGCTACCTACAGACATGAGTATCTATGAAAGATTAGTCAGTATCCATCTGTGAGAGGACTAGTCTGTCTCGGACCAATAAACTTTTATATCAACTATTGTCCCGGGATAGTTAGAACAAACAGTTTAGAAAAATAAGTACAGCATCTGCAAGTCTCTACACTAGAACTTCATGTTGAGTTTTCCTGAGGTATTTGCTTTACTGAAGAGTGTGAGGGGACACAGGGATGGACAGCCAAACGCAGGGACATGCCAGGGGAGAACCAAATTGCCAAGGGAGCCTGGCAGAAAGCTAAAGTGTTAAATTGCTTTCCACACCACTTCCTGGGTTGGGTTTGAACAGGTCTAAGCATTTCTCTGTAATCTTAAATATGAAACTGGGATAAGCCATTGCTGTCAGAGGCCAACACAGCAGCAGAGCTGCCAACTCAAAAGCTCACACTCAAACCCTGCATTCAGCTCGCTACCGACTGTGGCTGTTCTCGTCCACCCTTAAGGCTCACACCCTGCAACAGCACAATTCACAGCTACACATCAAGCCTGAAGACAGTCTGTAGTGGCAGGATCACACACCAGTCATGGGCACAGAGCAAGGGCTGGCTGTTGTCACAGAACTCTCATTGGCCTATTTTTAATTTTGCAGGGATGGTTTGGGTCAGTTCCCACTTGTATGAGCTTCACTTCAAATCTAGGATGTGGATAAAAAGATTTGAAAGGTTTTAGTCCATTTCTAAGTTAAAAACCAAAATCAAAAAAAAAAAAAAGGTAATCATGGATAGTAATAAATAACATGTCTGCTGGAGAAATAGTTACTAATACTGATCCAGCTCAGCAATAGCAAGGCAACAACCAATACAAGAAGCATCTAGTTGCAAGGTTAAAGCTGTGGAGGTTTTGTTTGTTTTGTGTTTTTTCCTTTTTTTCTTTAAAGTGACACATTTAAAAAAAAAAAAGGAACAAATCTTCACAGCAAAGATGCATCAAACAACCAATCACTATACACACGCTAGTCAAAAAGGACTTGTTCAATCTTTTTCCCTTATGATATTATATTGATATTTAATAGGAAAATAAAATACATAGACTTTTTGTCATTTGTATGCATTCATTTGCAGATTTTCTTACAAAAAAAGGACCAAGCACAGAAGCTGGCATTCACAAAGTTTATGCCATTTTTGTGTTAAAATTGGTATAATCTATACATTATTTTACAGTATTAACAACATCTATTTGTTTTTGTATGTTTGTTTGTTCTACCCATTGGGTAGGATATGTGCATAATATATTCAAGTTATACACAGCACCATACAAAGAAAAAAAAAACAAACTAGAAAAAAGACAGACAACTGAAAAAGCACCATTTTAAGTGAGGCACAACAAAGGTGGGAGCGTAAGGCCTGATCCAAAGCCCCCTGAAGCTGTCAAGAGTCTTCCTACCAACTTCAGTCAGCTTTGGATCAGGCCCTCTCAAGTGCAAGGGGATTCCTATCTGCTCAGACCTGAACATGAGGCACCTTAGTTGCTTACAAACTACAACAGACATGCAAACCTCCTCAAAATTATATCTAATAAGGACGTATATAATTTATTAACAAACCTACCACAGCAGACAGACAAGCACAAACCAAGGAGAAAAGGGAAGAAGAGAGACAGCTTCGTCACCCACGAGATCCTACACACATCAGGTTGTTTCAGAAAGCTCACACACCAAACCACTTAAAACAGCAGCAGCAGCAGCAATATAGCAAAGAAGTGACAGCGTCACCTCTGGCAGTCAGAGCACACAGCTGTCAGAGGAAAGGGGAAGTATGTCTAGGTTACAGTTTTGCTTTTTTTATTGTTAACCAACATAAAAAGGTAAGCTCTTTTATAGCAGGAAAGCAATGCTAGTAATACCCAGGTTGCTTGTGTTCAGTCTACAAATGGAAGAGACATCAGCAAGGCAGAAGGAAGAGCCAAGAGTTTGCAACGTTTCTCAATACAAAATCATCCTTGGTTTTCCCTTTCAAGCAGCCTTGAAATATCTTTGATGCCAGTGGTTGTGATTTCAAGGAACAACCAATAGGCTCCTCCACTGTGTGTGGTACTTACTAGTGTGGCAAAGCATTTCATCAAAACACCTACAGCTACAGTTTGTTGGGAAGAAGCAATGCAGGTCTGATGTTAGTTTTGGAGGATGAACTTAGTGGCGCAGCTTCTGTTAATTCCCTAGAGCTGTACCAAGAACATTACTCTTTTTTTGCTGGTGCAAGAGTGCCCAGTGGGGCTTTTGCCAGCACAACAATGTCAATCAGAGGTGGGTCAAAAGGTAATTTACACCCCTGATTACTGAGCACAGGCTGGCAAACAATATATTAAGTATAAAAAAAATAAATCTTACCAACCAATATTTTCAGTCGACACAGTCTCAAAACTTGAATTTCCCAACAAAACATGTGGAACAGTCTTCAGACAGGAAAACTCTCTAAGTTCAACACACCCTCACAAGTGACTTCTCCATGCTCTAAAAGGCCTCAACAGGTCTCGGAGAACTCAGAAAGAGTCTCTCTTTCCAGGGATTGAGATGATTGATACATTTGGGGCTAGTTTAGGAGAAAAGTTGTAATTGCACTGGTTGGCAAGCAGGCCACACAGTGCAGGAAAAGACCAGATATGTGTAATTAAACTATGTGCAACAGCCTTTATCTAAAAAACAAAGATGTAATCAAAAGACAGCCTTCATCTGAACCCACTGTACAGAAGGATCACTCAGTTCTCAGCATCAGCTAGGTTTGAAAAAACATGCTTCTGAGATTTAGACTACATTAAGTACATTTCCTTCCTGTACATCAATACATGAGGTCTACATTAGCGTTATCACAAAGCACGAGGACTTTTTGAAGCTCACCCAAAAGCAAACAGCTGTTGGATGGAAGATGCACTAGAGCACCAGGTGACAGGTAAGAACTGGTGCAGCAAAAACTCTGCTACTGATAAAAACATAGGTCATGACATTTATAGGACTGAAAAGCAGATATTCTTCATGCTTCCAGCAGTTAGATAAATGACCTGTGGTCATTCCTGAGAGCACAATATATAGCCATTAAGCACTTCTGGAAGGTGATTATGGAATAGCAGCTGGTACAGAGATCATC
Source organism: Manacus vitellinus (assembly GCF_001715985.3). Taxonomy (NCBI): domain Eukaryota; kingdom Metazoa; phylum Chordata; class Aves; order Passeriformes; family Pipridae; genus Manacus; species Manacus vitellinus. Next base: position 53,238,648 of record NW_021939396.1, on the reverse strand, counting down.
AAGGGGACAAGTTTGCATGCAGATATGTATGTATACACACACATATGCATGGACATGATTTAATGATAACAACCAGAGAGAACTTGTGAATAATTCCACATACTTTAAATACTTTCAAATGTGCCAGCAAACCTATTGTTTATCCTTGGGGAAAGTGAGGGGGGGGAGGAAGCAAAGAAAAATTTTGGAGCATATCTATTTTTAACAGCACGCTTTTTTCTTTGCGTACAAAATCAGGTTACCTCAGTTACATGAACATTCAGGACTCGAGAGTCAGAAAAAGGTTAGCAATCAATCTTCTCCAAACCATTCAAACATTTCTTACAGATCAGAGTGTCAGTTTTAAAATCCAATATCTCACTACCTGGCAGGGTTAGAAACAACTGCCTCAGATAGCACTGTTTCAGACACCTACACATGGGACTCTCCAGCAGGACAAGGTTTTCTTCCCTATTGCAAAGAAAGTGCATTCTTTGATAAACAATTTCGCTCCTTACCCTTCCCTGCACCACATTCACAGAAGAAAAAACAAAATCTCAGTGACAGTTTTTAAAAAATGTCAGGTCTGCAGTATGAACATTCAGAGATTTGGCATAAGAGAAGCAGCTTCCAACTGGGACAAACTGGTGGGAGAACTGGGCAAGCAATAACAGAGAGTCAAATGAAACACAGCTTGACCCCATGGTTCCTGCAGATTCCATGACTGCAGGAATGCAAATATCTTCCTCCGTAGCCATCAAAAACTTGTACATGAGGCATGTGTTTGACTTTTCATACTTAAAAGGAAAAATCATACTGTAATAAAGTCGCATCAGACTGAGACTAGTGCAGAGTTCATCAGTGACAAGACCAGGAGTAACTTAAGTAGATCCTCCCTGACAAAAACATCCTACCATGCAAAGTACCATGAATTCTGCACATGCCACACACTACAGGAAAGGGATCTGAACACTGTTGGCTGGGTACCACTTTTCACAACCCTCACCCACACCTTTTAAGTAGCATCACATACATATAGTCTGCTTGTACAGCACTGAGACAAACCCAACCACAACTGTGCTAAACATATATACAGAATTAGAGCTAAGTGCTGAGTGCTCCATTGGTAAACTGGGAGAGAAAACTTTTTGTTCTGTTGCTAAACCTCCTGCCTTTTCTAGCCCTGAAAGATCATATGAAAACACCAAAGATGGGGCATATTTAGCACCAAGAAGGGAGCCATGCCAAGTCACATAAGAGAAAAATTAACCTTTACAGTAGGATAGAGGTCACAACGCTTTATTTCATAAAAGCACATTTAAAAGAAAAAATAATCTTTTAACCTGAAAATTTCTAAACTAGGGACATCATTGTACTGAATTTTGGGAACACGGTTTAGTGGGCAAAAGTCAGAAGGTGCAACCAGAATTCAGGCAAATATGATCCATCACACAGAAAACTCCACACACATATTATGTAGGTTTTGTGCATGAGACACATAAGCCAAAACACCTGTATGGAGGTAAAATCTACACAATTAATACTACAATGTTTGCAGAAATCTTTATAATTTATACAAAGTTTCATTTGAGTGGCTCTGGAATACCCTCAATTAATTCTGGGTATTTTCAAAGGGCATCTTCCATAAATGCTTCATAGAATTACCTATCTTCAGAGCTCTCCAATTTCTAAGCCTGTAAAGATCAATGGTGCTATCTAATTCTGGTATTTCTTCTACCATTCTGTTGTTAGCAAGTGCAGATTCTCTCCCATTGCAACAGAAGAAATGATAGAAAAACAGACTGATCCAATGTTACATTATTGACAGCCCTCCTACTGGAGAGCACTAATATTCATCAGAAAATAGCATATTTACTTCTATAATACAAGAGGCCCCAAAACAGAAGTAGCAGGTTGCAAGCTCATCTATAGCAAGTCAACAAGTGACTACACTTTCAGAGCTGAGAGGTATAGTGTCTGTACATTACATCTGGAAAAGCAGAATACGACATTAAGCTATTAGAGAGTATTCAAACGAGGGCCACAAAGATGGTGAAGGGTCTTAAGGGGAAGCCGTATGAGGAGCAGCTGTTCAGCCTGGAGGAGACTGAGGGGAGACCTCATTGCAGTCTTCAGCATCCTCATGAGGGGATGCAGAGGGGCAGGCACTCTTCACTCTCGTGACCAGTGACAGGACCTGATGAAATGGCATGAAACTGAGTCAGGGGAGGTTTAGGTTGAATATCAAGGAAACGTTTTTCACCCAGAGGGTGGTTGGGCACTGGAAAGGGCTCCCCAGGGCAGTGGTCACAGCAACAAGCCTGACTGAGTTCAAGAAGCTTTTGGACATGCTCTCAGGCACATGGTGGGATTCTTGGGGTGCCCTGTGCAGGGCCAGGAGTTGGACTCGATGATCCTGATGGGTGTCCTTCCAACCCAGCATATTCTATGATTTTACAATGAGAATGATAAGATGCAAAAGGAAATGCAACTGTCAGGTAAGCAAATACTAAGTTATTTTTAAACTAATCTTTTCTACAGGAAACTGGAACAGGCTACATTTTTCATGCAAAGAAAAATTTTCTCAGCCAAGAAAAATTAAGAGACAGCATACTGGACAATGTTAATGGGAAGTGCATAAAACCACTGGCATGCAGAGATGGCAAAAGAGGGCAAAGGGCTATCTTCAAAGAAAGTACATTTCCAAGAGGTGACTTTGAAGGCAACTTCAAGGCTTGCTTTGCTGAAATTTGCACATGGGGAAAAGTTGGTACTCAACCAGCCCAAGCCCAGGGCCCCATCCAGGTGTGCTCTGCCATGACAACTGAGTTCCAGCTGTTTTCACCTGAAGGCTTCTCGGCTAAATAATCCTCATTTAGGCAACAGCACAGTATCTGTGTAGGCACACACATTCTCTGGCTTAAAGGCTCGCTTATGAAGTGACAAAAGTCACTGAAGACCAAAACCAACATTTGCTGGTTTTGTCTTCGGGTTTTTTTTTTGGTTGAATTATAAGAATTATGTTCATAGGTTGTTCACAAAAATCTAATTTCACAGCTTTTATTCCCAGGAACCAGACATGATGAGAGCCCTAGCTGACTGACGGTCACCTAGTCATCTTCTAAACACCTGTCCTATGGGTCTGAGTGGAAAATAAGTAAGTGAATCCCATCACAGGATCTCTCTCTCCCTTCAAATAATACATACATTAAAAGGCAGCTTTACTCTGCATTACCAGCATGACTCAGACCAAAATAACAATTACAGAGACAAATGGGGCTGCATATTCAGTTACACAAACATTTTCTAAACTAGAATAAAATCAAATTATCTTATGAAGAAAACAAATCTACACTGAGGCCCATAAAACACACACACACAGACACACACACACTGTTTTGGCATTAAAACTCTGCATAGATCAAAGATGCACTTCAGTTATCAGAGCCCCTGGTGTACAGAAGTCCTGCAGAAATTCAGCCTCCAGCCATGGGACCAGGGCACAGTACTCCTCCACTCCTCCCCAATGCCCTCGGGGCACTCAGCAGCTGCTGCCCGAAACCAAGCACGAGGCTTAGGAAATTAGAAAAAAAGTGAAAGATTTTAAAGTGGAAAGGTCTATGACACATATACACCTATGTATTAGAAACTATTCAAGCTAAGACTCTAAAGATTCTTACTTTAAATCCATTTCCGAAATGCATTTTAAGTGCAATTTGTGCTTTTTCATGTGCTTGTGATGCCACTATCACCATTTGTCAACCACCTTCTGGCACTGTGTGTGCTTCCACATGGGAATAGCCAGTGGAGGAATACCCCAGACGCCACGATACAGGCAAGGTAACATTTTCCAACTACTCTTCAGACCAGTATAGCAAAACTAGGGCTTACAGACACTTGGTTAATACGTGAGTCATCTTTACCCACGAGCGCAGTCCTGCTGGCGTCAGACAGGTGACACGCACGGAGAAGGGTTTCTGCAACAGGGCCCAGAGCAAACGAGTTTGCAGTGAGAATAACTGGCGCTCCCACGTCACTGCCAGGGATGCCAAGGAAGCCGGCACCACTGTCATGGAGGCTCTCGGTGCTGCTGCAGAAACAGCACGGGGAGTTTTAGATACAAAGTCCCCCTTCACTTCAGCAGGATGGATTTCCAGGACTGAACTTCAGCATCTAAAGGGATGAAATGGAGAGCGAAAAGCACAACAGTCTCACGTATTTTAACAGTGTTGCAGGGGAAAAAAACCCACCCTGCATTTTCAAACAATTTATTGCATAATGTCATGATATGTAACTAAATACATTTCAGGCTACAGTGAGGACAAAAATCTCTAGAACAGTTAAGTACTGGCGATACTGCATTATGAAAAGGAATAGAATGGCAGCACTTAGTTAGAATCAATACAAATTAACACATCTGGGATTTTTTGTTTTGCCATTTACAAAACAAATAGTCTACACTGCAAAATAGCTAAAACCTTAAGTGATGGAAAATGCTGGGATTTCATATTTGCCTTCTTCCATTCAAAAGTTTCCAAGACACTTCACTGATGCACTGTTATTTGAATGCAAATTATTGCAAAGACAACTGTCCCTGTATTTCTTGATTTGTAAAAGTCAAGAGATGTTAGGCTAAGTCCTGTCCCCATTTTCTAGCAAACCCAGGGATAGGGGGGGAAACTCCTCCAGATTACTTCTGGAGCTCTATCATTATTCCACAGGTGAAAAGACAACATATAGAAGAACTTCACATAAAACAGTTCCCTCATAATATATTTTTTTAAAACATTAAGATAGTGCAACCTTTTAAAACACATTTATCACAACACAAATTAATTCCTTGCATTCATCTAAGTTCTCAACTTTATACCTTGGCACACAGAACAGGAATTTTGTTTCATATTAAAAAAATCCACACCCTGGGAGAAAAAAAAAAAAGCAAACTGGCCAATTCTTCCCCCATTTATCTAGCAAAACCACCTTATACCTTCCGCCATTCAGTGAGTATAAAACAGGCTGTACAAGCCTTCATTTCTGTGCTAAGTTAACTTTTAGAATTAAATAATTGAAATAGTTTATTAAAAAAAAAATAATATATCCCCCCCTCCCCTGAAACACTGCTCATAGACAAACTGAATGGAAGTTTGTATTTCTTTCAATCTGCTTTGCATGCAATTCCCCTGAAAGGAATCAGAAACAAAGAACTGGTTTGCACGTTTGGTTTTACTAAGTTGTACCACGTGAAACGTAACAACATTGTGCACCGGAACATGGGAGTCTTCCTCCACCACCCTGCTGGGATCTCCTGTCTTCAGTTCAAATGCACCTGGGCGAGTAACTTTAGACCAGGTTTCCTGCTTTCCGGTCTTGGCCTTTGCTGGGGACTATTGTGCTCTCTGAATTGTTCTGCTGAAACTGAAGTCTGCTCCCCCTCTGCGAGGAAGGAGGCACGTTGCTGTGCTGGTGATGGAAAAAAGACGAGCCTGGGTAATGCCCCATGACCTCGCTGTACGTCGGGGGTGGTCCTTCCATCCTTCCATTACTGCTATAGTTGGTTGCACTTATGCCCGAATTGCTGCTTGGTGGGCAGGGGCCCCCATTGTACATCGAGATGTCTATCAAATCGCTATCAAAAATGGTTCGGTTGGGTGGTGCCCTGACGGATTCCCGGTTGAGCTCCATCTGCTGTTCTGGGTCCCGGAGCTGCAGGGTGCATGGGCCTTGGTACGGCGGAGGCTCTTCCCCGTCAGAGAGGGAGATGGTTGGAGGGAGGTCAATCTCATGCTGCATGTAAGGGTAAGTGGGCTGGAAGCGACTGAAACGGTCCCGCTGCATAAAAGATGGGGTGGTAAACCTGTCCCTGGACCTTGGAGCATACATGATCTGAAATAGGAAGAGAGACACACGTGACTCCACCTCTGAGCAAAGCGCTGTGGTTGCTCCACATTTACAAAGAACCAATGAAACGGAGAATGCTTCTCTTTGCCACCCATCTTAGAGATTAAACCCAGCAGATGCTGTGCACACGTGCTCCCACATGCATGCATGAGAATAGGTAGAAGGTGCAGGAAGGAGCTAACACACTTGAGAACAGCTTCACGAAGGAAGACCAAGACCCAACACACCTTCTGACATTAAAACATCCAAAGCAAAAGCAAATTATTCTGTTTCTGAACAGAGGAAACAAATTCTCTCTAGTCTTGACAATTGACTAGTTTTACAACAATGTCCCACTACTGAATTTCAGCTGCAGTCTGAGCCTCCATCTCCTACTCCGAGTTAATGTAATACCCTACACATCACCAAAGAATTCAGATGGTCATTTTAGTACATTTTGTAAAGGCCCAGCATAGCTCATGCCTTCAATACCAGAGTGTATCAGGTGTCCTCCTCCCCCTCAGTTCTCAGCCAGGACTCAGCCCCTGGGGAGGACCTACAAAGCTTCTGCACTGTGAATGCAAAAAATGCCCCTGGTATATTAAACCCTGGAGAAAATCAGGCTTTACAAAAGGAAAAGTTCAAGAATTCCGTGAGGTGTTACTGCTCCTCACTTGGTCTATCCCAGATCCACATAGACACATTAGCTTCTCAGATCCAAATCTACCAAACTGCTCTTCTCTTTTTTGGATTCAAGCTGGTTCTCAGCCTGTGACCCTCACACATGTAGGGCCAACCATGAGGAAGTTCTGCTGTTTGTCACAGGACAGCTGGACCACTCAGAGCAATACACCCACAAATTATTACACAGACCAGGGATATGAACCAGCTGGAAGAAGACAGGAGACACTGGTGACAGGACATGTGTTGTAAATCCAAGAAAAATTCTGGGACAAGAGCAACTAGTCTCCCAGTTTCCAATGGATCTCAAATTGCTGAGCCACTGCATCAAAGAGACACACCTCTACCACCTACTTGTGAATACTTACATGACACAGGTAGCTGCTGATGGAGATGAGGTGTCAGGTAGGTAGAATTTCATTGTTTTAATGAAAAGGTCTCAGGCATTTATGAAATGGGAGTTGAGGCAGGCTCACACAACTACGTGAACTGCACTGAAAAAGCTTTCTTTACAAAACAGATGCATGTTTTTGAAAGGAACTAAATACACATTAAAGGAAAAAGGGAAAGCACATTGGTGAAGATAGTCAGAAATCTGTCAGTACCTCTGAAGCACCCTGGCGCGAAACTGAGCTTTCTGAAGGCCACAAGCACCCTTCCTGAAACGTGAAAGAAAACAACAGAGGAAAAATTAATAGATCACATCACCATCCTGCCTCAATATGGAAGCAGCAAACTGGTTGCAGGTACGAGAATGTGGCAACAAGCAGAGATGACAGGACATACTTCAGCACCTGTGTGTTGAACGGGTACCTGTCACCTCCAACCCATGATGAGGTCACATCAGTAAGGTTGGCAGGTCTGACAAAGCTGACCTGCCAGCCGGAATCCCAATTACACACCAGAGGCAGAACAGTTCACAACAAAACCTGGCATCTCTAATCTCAGGGAAGCAACAGTCATGCTAAACCCTGGTAACACTGTCAGCTGCTCGATTCCCATCATAAAGGATAGTCAAGGAGCTGAAGTTTCAGCTGCCAGTTTCCCTCTTCAACCACTTCTCCAACTACCTTCTCAGGCCAAAGTATTTTCTTCCTCATGCCTCCAAACGCTGTTTTGACACTGTACCAGCACTCATGGCAGACAAAAGGGTGAAGAACAGTATGTCAATAAAGGAAAACAGCTTAAGGTGTACCGTTATTTTTCTTAATTAATTGTTTAGAGTAGAAGTAACTCCTGCAAAGAATGTATTTTATTGGAAAATTCTGAAGCAGGAAAGGACACATCAGAGTAACTATAAGGCACACAACTTCAATCTTGGTGCACAAAGAGAAAATCAAAATGGTCATGACTCTTTTCTTGATGCTAATTCAAGTTTTACAGATAAAAGAAATTTCAAGAACTGGAAGGAAAATGCATACTGTCCCCAAAAGCATTACCATGTATAGAGTACTGTACTGCTTCTTCTCACCATAGCATCTTTCAACATATTTCAGATATAAAAATAGACCCAACTAGATGTTCATCATGACACTCGGAGACCAAAAGCCGTCTGTGATCTTGTCAGGAGAGTCCACCAAAGAGGAAAGCTGCTCTAAGAGGAATCTCCCACAGGATTCAGCTGTTAAGGGAAATGCTTTGAATAACAAAGCTGGTACAATTCTCTTCTGTAGCTTTAGAGAGCAGAGATAGAGGGAGGCTGACAATTGCAATTATTTACAACTTTTCCAAGTATCCTCCTTTGCAAAGGGCCTGATATGAAAGACAAATCATATGCAGATCCATGTATTTCAGTGCCTAGACAAGTTTTGTCAACAGAAAAAATTGTAACCAACTGTATATATACATGCATATACATACTTCTACCCACCTTCCTTTCCATTTTTCCATCACCCAGATGCCCTCACTTTGAAATATCTGAGGGTATGTCTGCACAATTAAAGACAATCAAGTTATCAGCAGTTGACCCAACAGGCTCCGAGTCTGTTCCAACTATCAGTAAGACATATTAGTCAAAGCTGAAGTTCTCAATTAACTGCCCCTGAATTACAGGCCATACACAGCCCAAGAGCAGATTCCTGAGTGATGGTTTGAAAAAATACAACAGTGTGTAGCTTTATGCTTAGTGCAACTGTCTTGGTCTCACCTTTAATGTGTTCAGCCTCAGAAGAGCGGAAAAAAGGCAAAATCAATGACCCAACCCAGAATGAAATAAAATCTACTCCCACCACTCACATTAGTTAAACTCCCTTATGAAAAGGAGTTCCTGATGTGGAAGTGGAATTGACAACTCCCATCCTAGGGCCCATCTCCCCAAAGACAGGAGAGTAAGAAGAACCAAGGGAGATGGTGCAGCATATAGAGAAAAACTCCTTGCATGGTGATGGAATGGGATCTGCCCACTGAGCCAAGGCACCCAGATCTGGTACCAGACATGCATAACAGAAACACCTTGCTGGAAGTGAGGAGTTGCCTGTTATTTCTACTGCTGATGCCTAAATCCCAGCACAGGAGGCACTGCAGCTGCTACAGGGAACCCACAGAGTGTGCCCAGGGCACTGGGATAGTCACACAAAGAGGATCAGACCAAAGGAGCCCAAGGCTATCCCCACTCTGGGATAACTACGTAAGGCAGCAGCTTGGGATGCAGTTGAACTCTGAGACTGTGAGATCCTTAGGATGTAAGGATGTGTAACAACATGGTTTCTGTGACAGTATGTCACACAGACTACCTGTATCTACCCCCTTCCCTAATGTTTCCTCTGGATAGAGTAGCAGGCTGAATAAATCATTTGGCAGTAGCCAACCCCCATTAAGATCTCTATCCCAGGAGCCAGAACTCTCCAGGCAGATGGCTGGGTAACATGTGCTTAGCATGCTCACACTTCAAAAATACCAGGCTCCTTATAGCACATGCAGACCAACCTCACCATCCATACATGGTTGGTCCAGTGCCACAGTACAGGATTTTCTCATCACCAAGTCCAGACTAACTGACCCAACATAGGAATTTCTGTCCTCCTGAAATTGCTGCATCCCCCACATGAGACTTACTACCTATCTTAAAGTCTTTATTTCAGGGAAATCCTTCCTCCTCTGCAGTGGGTAGATACAATCTAACCCAAAGGTAGGTGCCCACCTACTCCACTGTTCTTGGGGTGATGTCCAGGGGTTGAGAGGAGAAGAAAGTGTTGCAGAAGGAAAATATACCCCTGACCTTTTTTCTCCCAAGAAGTAGATTTAAGAAATAACATGATACAACTACCATGAACAATCTGGGGTGACTTACACTGAGGGAAAGTGCTATTTCTTCCTCTCTCCTTGTCCCTTTACTTACAAACCTTCGTTTGGCAGTTAAAATACTTCCCTGTATTCAGATCAGTGAAAATCAGATGAGAACTGACAGCATTTGTATTTATATTTCCTGATGTTGTTCTCTCTTTGTGTTTCAAAATACAAGGTAGACTGGTCTAACGATTAAAAAAACTACTTTTGACTTCTTTCCACCGTTTTCTCATCCCACTTCTCACCCTGTGAGCAAGACAAAAGCAGGCACAGGCAATATGGATTGGCACCACAGCTAACCAGCCATCAGGCCTGGCACACACTTCCAGCCCCAGTACCACACCACACAGTATTAAGCTGACAAGACACTTCCCAGCTCCCACATTCAGCTGCTGGCAGTTCTGCTCAATGGCCCCTCACACCAAATGCCCAGAGATTTGTACAAGTAGCTCTCAGGTATGCACAAATAAGATTAAACCTGAGCAAAAGCAATTTACCCATTTTTTTATGTGGGCAGTACCTCATTTACCTGCTTCTTATAGTTACTCAGTAGCTAGCTACCTCAACTTGCTCCCTCTTAAAGAGATTAAAGGTCTTCAGGCATGAGCTTCAATACTTAAAAGTAACAGGCAGAGAAAGCTTATACATTTATTATCTATATTGTATTAATCTTTAACATTGTTAGGCTTTCAAATGAAAATCCTAGCACCTACAAATAACACTAATCAAGAACAATCTGAGGGATCCACCTATGTCTTTTGCTGACCTTTGCCATTTTTGGATTTCACAACAATTTACAGAAATTAATTTTGCGATTAGGTTTTTAAATAACAGCATCATTTAATAAATTCAGCTGAGTGATTAGTTAATTATGGTGAATTATCTTATGGTGATGATTATTTAACTCAGTATACAGAGCTTAGGAGACTGCATAAACCTAAGATAATTTGCTATTTTGTATTTTACAAAGGTTTAGAGCCTCTAGAATTAAACAGTGTAGGAAGATGACTTTTTGAGGACATTTTTAAACACTGGAGCACACAGTGTCATCTAACTGTCTCAGCTGAGCAGGAAAGACACTTAACAAAAGAACAATTTTTAAGTCAGGAGAAGTTATAGCTAAAAATTTACACTTAGTAACAAAATCTCAAACTGTAACAAAGTAAAAGGATCCCTTATTTCAGCAGGGATAATTTTCTTCATAGTAGCAAGTATAAGGCCATGCTTTGGATCTGTGAGGAAAATGATGTTGATAACACAGGGATGTGTTTGCACTTATACAGTGTAAAGGCCTTGTCTGCTCATCACCCCACCCCACCAGCGAGGAGGCTGGAAGTGCACCAGGAGTTGGGAGGGGACACAGCCAAGACAGCTGACCCCAAGTGACCACAGGGACATTCCACACTACATGGCATCATGCTCAGCATACAGAAATGGGGGAAGAAGAAGGAATGGGAGGACTTTCGGGAGTAATGGCATTTGTCTTCCCAAGTCACCGTTACACGTCATGGAGCCTTGCTGTTCTGGATGTGGACAAACACCTGCCTGCATATGGGAGGTGGTAAATGAATTCCTTGTTCTCTTTGCTTGTGTGCACAGCTTTTGCTTTACCCATTAAACTGCCTTTATCTCAACCCACAAGTTTTCTCACTTTTACCTTCCTGATTCTTTCCCCCATCCTGCTGTGAGCAAGTGGCTGTGTGGTGCTTAGTTGCCAGCTGGGGTTAAACCATGACAATCCCGTATAATCCAAACTTTTCTTTTTTCCTGACTGTTAAGGAGATTCTCAGGCTTTCTCCACTTTTAAGTTCCTGAGAAATAGAACTCTGCCTGAAATTATGTTTCCTGAGAAACAAAAGTCAATTTTCCACTGTCTAAAATGCATTAAAATCATTAAGGTCCCTTTTTTCTCCCTAACTCAGATTTTTTTTTTTTTTCATATATTAGTGTACACACAAATATATATGCTTCTTTTGCAAGTGAAATGTTTCAGACAGCACTGTAGTTTCCTATTTTGGCCCTAGGTGGTACAGTACACCACATTAAAGCAGTGGCTTGCTGAAAACGCTCCAGGAAGGCACAGGGGCTTGTTCCTCCCTGTCTCCTCCTGGGTGCTACAGACCATCGCAGCTTTGAAGATGGCAACATTTTCCCTGCCAAACACAAGCAAAACAAACTATTGAGCTGTCCCCAACTGAATGACGAGTATTGCAGAAGGACTGCTTGTTCCTTTAAAAGCTGTGTTTCCTCAAGGGTAGGAAAGGTGACGGTGTCTGGCAGAGCAGTGCATAGTACCAAGGAGAAGCACTAGAGCATTATGGAGAGTGCCAAATCTCTCACATGTAACCTGCCTCCCTACACTTACTGCAATTATTTCTGTTACTTAATGCTTTAAAACTTTTATTTCTTCAACTTCACAGCACTTCATCACTTCAGGTAATCTTCATTTCATTTAATTGAAGGGAATAAGTACTATTATCCCGTCCTCCTTTGGAGATGAAGCAAGTTGCCCAGGATGACACACTGAGTCAGGAGCCACCCAGAGCCAGGGTTCCTCACTTCTAGTCCTACCTGCAGATTTCCTAGACAATCCTGCCCTTATTAAAGATACGTTGACTGTACTACGGTAGACTTCAAAGTGTGGCAGCCATGCACACTGTCCCTCCTAGCAACACTCTCCTAAGGAAAGGCAAGCCTGTGTCCCTCAAGGAGACAGCAGGAGAATACAGTACACGTCCAGCCCCTGCCAACTGATGACTGGTACAAACAAAAGGATTTGGCAAAGCAGGGTAATCTACAGCATTCACACTCTCCTGGCTGTAGATTGGGTTCTTGTTCCCAGTGGGATTTTCTTTCTTTTGCATATGTCAGTAAGAAAGTGAGAATGAGTGGCCCAGGGACACTAGCAGGGAACAAAAGGAATAATGCCAAAATCAGTAGGAAACAATTTAAGACCAATAGGAAAGACTAACATTTGAAATTACTAACAAATCCCTGAGCTGTCAATTATTATTATTTTCTGTCACCCTCCTGATGTTCCCCTTTTATTCTGAAATAGTTGATACAGGACAGAGGGAAGTATTTCTTAAGCTGTGCTCCTGGAGTTTGGCATTCCAGACCACCATTATCAGTGCAAGTTCTAATGCAAGCTGACTAGCCCTAACAGCAGTGCTGCCCTCAGTGCTGGGAGGCAGGGGATGGCCAGGATGAGCATTTCATGTGATGGATGTAGGGACTTTGCTGCCAGGAGTAGGCCTGGGGCAGTCCAACTGTTCAGTACTCCTTCAACATCCACTTTATAAAAGAAGACAACGCAAAGACAGAAGCCACCAGGATGGAGAGAAGGAATGAATTTAGGAACATCAGAAGCTCATTAAGTACCTCCCTGTAAGTCACTTAGTTAATCTCTTTCCCATCAATGTCCCCCTGGAAATCACTGGTGATGACACTAAGAGTTAATCATGAGGAAAGCAAGATTTATCTTTTGTCCCAGCAAACAGCAGAGTGCCACAGCAGCAGCTCAGCTGAGGCTACCTACATTCCTGCAGGATTCTTTTGGTTAGCAGCAACGCTGCCCTCCCAATACAATGTCAATCCTCCCAAGGCACAGCCAGCAATGCTGCAACATGTAACTCCCCTGGAATATCAGACACAACTACCCTGCGCATGGATGTACCTTTCTAAGGCTCCCACATGGCTCTGCCCCAAAACCCCCCAGCACTGCCAGTAGCATCAGTTGCTCCCCCACAAGAGGTTGTGTTGTCCTAGTAAAACACCCCTGAGCATGCTCCTGGTATATTCCACACCCTGCAGCCTTCTTATCCCTCTCAGGTGTTCTGCAAACCTTGGCTTGCTCCCAGCTGTGAAGCCAAACGCTGATGGATGAGCCAGCAGGGGGAAATTGTTCAATATTTTATCCATTGTGATATGGACACCATTTAGCACCTTGCAGCCTTACTTCAGACTGCCACTCACATCAACATGGTTGTCACTCAGCATCATTCCACCTCTCACAGTTATGACCACAAAACTCTTACTCCTGCTAATGTTAAAACAAGACTGGAGTGTTTAATAGCCTCACTATTAAAGGAGAGGGTAGGCAGCATCCTCAGCAGCACTGCTGCAGAAGCACTACTCCTGAGCAGTGTTTGTCCTGCCCTTGGTTGTGAACTGTTTAAAGCCTCAGCACAGTAGGCAAAAGACTAGAAGATGAGACTCCAGAGGGGATAAAAACTAAAAAAAAAAAAAAAAAAAAAAAAAAAAAAAAAAAAAACAACAAAAAAAAAAACCCAAAAAAACAACAAAAAAAACCAAACAAAAAACAAACAAACAAAACAAAAACAAAAAACCAAAACAAAAAAAAACCCAAAAAAACCAAAAAAAAACAAACACAAAAATCAAACCCCACAAACCACAAAAAAGAAAAAAAGATATCGACGAAGTGGTGGTTACACAGAAAAGCATATTGACAGGACAGGTGCACAACAATGACTTTTTAGCATGTGCTTGTCAAGGAGAAACTTTTTTTCTATGATTGGTACCTTTTCTGTCTTTCAAATGTTACTAACACTTGTGACTGCAGTGGTATTTCATCTTTTTAATACTCTAATTTCCACCTAGGCCTGGAATTTGAAATTCTCATTACCATACTTTTTAAATCATGTTTGTTTTGTTTGGGGATGTTTGTTTCCATCTTTTTGTTTGGTTTTTTAAAACATTAAGGAAGTTCAACCAGAAAAAGAAATCCACAAATACCTTTTATTTCATTATTTCTGAGGCCTGACCCATGAGTTTTACAGGTGTGAGGCTGGTAATAAAGGCAGCAGCTAATTTATCTGATCACTACACTCTGTAGATGAACCAGAATAAGCGATACACCTGTTCAATAGCTGATCTTTATATAGCCAGAAACCTGTGCAATTCAGCCACCACTTAGCTGTTGGAAGGTATGATTATCTAGAAATAGGACAGGCTTGAAGAAAAGGAAAATTCAAGGCAACAAAAGGACCAAAAAAAAAAAAAAAGCCTCATCTAAACAGGAAAGGCTGGATTCTACTTCTGCTACCTCAGTTACATGACAGGGTGTTCAATTCATAGTTCACCACAGGAACTACCCAAGAGCCAATTGATTTGCTTTACCATTTTCAAGAAATATATCTGAATTTCCTCTATTTCCATTCACTATTTCTCCACCAACAGAAGGCCTGAGTCAGACTAATATTTTCTTCAGACATTAGCAGTTAATAAATATTTAATTTTTTAGTTTAATTTTAATCAATTAAGTTTTCAGAGTCTATATACTGTTAAAAAATATTCCCTTGGAAGCGAATCTGCTTATGGATAGCACACGCACACAGAACAAGGCCTGCATGTTGAAAAAATAAATATATTTTAAAAGTGTATAATCTAACCTGCATCTTACTGCTCACACTGTCCATTCTTGTGTGACTCACTCCACTACGGACAATGAGAACAGACTGGTTGTTTTCAGCTCTTCATCACAGAGGTTTTCTGACCCTCATGCACCACACCACTTTTAAAAGTTTGTACTGCACAGCCAGTTTCTATCAGAATTTCCTTCTAACACCCAAGGAAAATTCAATGTTTTTGACATCTGAACTTAGAGACCTCTAAAGCCTCATCCCCTACAAGTATGGCCTTCTTGTAAGAACAGCTTCAGCTTATCAGAAATTCAGATGAGTAATAGTGATGACAAACCTATACCAGAAGGTTTTCAGAAGAATTAGTAACCAGTTCTTGCCATCCAATCATTGATTCCCACAAAGCGCTCACGTGGCTATGATTATCATTACTTATAAGGGTGTCAAACCGAAACTGAGTCAGTGTTTTAAAAATTATTTAAAAGCAGTTCTGGATACTAGAGTGCCTTCCAAGTTCCTGCTGCCAAACTGCATGTTCTTCTTCACAAGAAGGTGATATTTTCTCCCTTGTGCACAAGAGAAAAAAACCCCACCACTGGCTCTGATAACAGACAATACTAATGAACCATACAAAGGAAATAATGGGTTACTTCATGCATTTGACAGCTTACTGCAGTTTTAAAAGATTTGTGAAGATGAAAATGCATTTCATTTATCTGAAACTATTTCATTTTAGGCATTTGTAGCAATTATAGCCAACGTTTTTCAGACAGAAGTGTGATTTTTGAATTACAGTGTCCATTTCAAAGCAACATTCAAATTAATCTAGTCCATTTTTCCAGCCCTGAAGTCCACAATGTTAAGGTATGACAGTTCCAGTTTCATCTGTAACCAAATTAGAGTTAAGCATTCCTACACTATCAAAGTGTTAAGGAATGAGGCAATCTCTCCTTGAGGAGGCAGCTCCTTTCCTAGGAGCCCCCCTCCACAGCCTCCAAGGTAAGAGATATTCACCCCAGCAAGAGGGCACAGGTGATGTGCTAAGCAAAAGCTTTGGGGATCCTCCATTGTCACACTTTACAGTTGACTTTCAGGAGAGAGCTGCCAATTGTCAAGACTGCCAGGGGTGCAGCTCCACAGCACTCTCAGGTCCAGCCCTGGCATCCCTGCCTCTTCCCGTCAGTGCTCCCTCCCCTGCCTGGACACTTCCCTCACTGACCTGGCTGAAATCTAACTGTAAGGGAAAAAAAAAAAAACCAAAGCAAAAAACAAGCAATAAAACCCAAAAGCTGAAAAAGAAAACAAAAACAAAAAAAACCCCAAACCAAACAAAAAAAACAAAACCCCAAACAAACAAAAGCAAACAAAAAACAAAAAAATAAAAAACAAACAAACAAAAACAAACAAACAAACAAAAAAACCCCAAAAACAAAAACAAAACCAAACAATTAGCCTTCAGCCAGAGCGGTTCCCTGAGGCCTCTCACCATGACCTTGGCAGCTCCCTAAGGAGCACAAAGAAGGAGGAAACCTAGGACTGGGATGGATAAAAAGGCAAGACTGTGGAATTAGAAGTGGTGTAAACCATTACTGGACCACATTTCTCGGTTACAATCAGGACTTTTTGTTTTGACAGCGAAATGAAGGTGTGAACCCAATGCTCTTACCAGGAATTCAACACATCAAAAGGCTACCTCCAAAATGGCCTCTTACCCACTGCTGTCAGCAAAGAGGCCAAGGGCACCACTCTGGGGATACTGAAAAGCACATGAGAAGAAAGGACCTCCCTCCAATACCACAGCACACTGCACAGCTTTGGCTTCAGGGGGATGTTCCAAGGTCAGGGAGACTCTCTGGTTAACTGTCACAAGGAAGCAGAGCATCCCACTGAGCAAACTCCAGGCTCACAAAGCAAGTTAGGTGCCCATTTACTGTTGGGTTGACTAAATACAGCGTTAACAAGTCTTGACTGAGATTCCATCTTAAGTCTTGGACTTCATAACAACACATCTTAAACACTTCAAGTCCTTGGAGGGATCCTTTTTCTAGTCTCTTTCATGTGTTTGAGTGAAACAAACACTACATTTTCCTGCCCTTACTGGGACAGTGTTTTGGATCCAGCAAACAGCTATTGCAGCTTCACAAAAAAGAGTAACAGCAATAAAACTCCAGGGTATCAGTAAATACACGGAAAGTCACAACAAGGTGTATTTCAAATCCTTGTAACCCAGGTAATCTCCATTCATTACCCTTCCACTCCCCTTTCAAATTACAGCAGCAGCAAACAGAATGTCATATCTGAGCCTCCAAATGCAAAATGAATACAGGCTACATAAAACATAGCAGGCTCTAAAAATAATCAAAGACAGCATCCCTTAAATTTATGTTTTGATTTTGTTTCCTAATGACAAATACAACCCCAGCAAGAGACCTAACTATAGGCAGTATTACAAGTGATATCAAAAGTTTTTCCAACAGTTGCCTGTACCAGAGCTCCTCAGGAGGTTTTTCTGCAGGCCCATACAGCACAAGGAAAAAGAATTTGGTGCAAGGGGCTCATACTCACCGTCTGCAAAGTTTCTTCCTGTCTTCTGCTTTGGCTCTGTCGGTTGATAAAAGAGCGTGTCGAGAGTTTGTAATGGTTCAACAAGCAGATGATCACTACCACCATAACAGTTATAACCACGATTATAATGATGATTTGAACAAACTCCAGTTCAGCTAAAACAAAGAAAAAAGAAAAGAAAGAGGTAAATGTGTCATTAACACACAAAATTAACCATCAAAGCAATAATCTGAAAAAAAACTCATTATTTCATCAAGATTGATCTGGCATGTGATACTACTGCTGTCCATTCTGCAAAGCTTGGTGAAGAAAACTGTTCTAAGACGTATGAAAATTATCTAATTTTTGTCAGAGCAAATTGATTGGTATGACTGGCTGCAGGTCACAATTAAGAAGTTTCTTGGTGATCCTTCTCTGCAGCCTTCTCAGGTAATAAACTCCTCAGCATAAACACCACAGACAAGCCTTTTGGATAACATGTTTTCACTGTGTGGGGGAAACAAACCAACAAACCACACACACACACAACCCCCCCCCCATTTTAACAGCCACCAGTACTGCCAATAGAGTCCAGAGGGTTCCATAAGCTTCAGAGCAGAGGTCATGTAGAGCGGAATCAGGATGTTGTATCTAGTACACTACCCTTAGTTTTTTATCAGCTAAATAGCATGAAAGCTATCTAACTAGAGTGGAAAACTTTTATCCTACTGAATCTACACACAATGCCTTTTTCAATTACTAACTTCCCCCCCAACTAGCGTAAAGTTAACTCTTCTAGGACTTACCCGTTCAGATGAAAATGTAAAAAGAGATGTGGTACTCTAAAACAAGGTATGTTCCACCATGGTTAAAAATGAAACCAGGGCCTTGGATGTTGCAAGAGATACAATTACAATGAAGTCCATTAGAGCCCATCATCTTATCTGAAGCCCTGCCTATAACTAAAAATATTAATATATTTAGAAATGAGTCACTCTTGCACCCTTTTGGTTACACTGGAGCAGCAAGGATGAGCAACACAAGGGGAAAAATTGCCCTTTGGAGTTACTGAGTTGCTGATATTTCTATGGAAACCGCATTGCTCACAGGGAATGCTCTCATCTTGAAAGACAACTCCAGTTAATGGGAGGAGGTCTTTGGTTGCTAGGCTGGTAGAAAAAGCAAGTAAGCAGCACAAGTTGCTCAGTTTCAGTACTTTCCAAAAAGGGCACTACTTCTTGAATGCAAAAACATGAACTTCAGGGAACCAATATTAAATTTCTGTTTTAAAAAGTTAACATGAAAAGAGAGGTAATGACATATGAAGATGAAAAGACAAAGTAAATATCAGAAAACAAGCCTCCCCCTTCCGATCTCCAATTTGTAGAGACTCTCAGCTTTCTGTGTGACAGTAACACATTTGGGCAGACACAATATGACTATGAAGCTGAGGTAGAAAAATGCCATTCACACATAAAATCCAAGATGAACCTGTGGTAGAACTAAAGGAAATGCAAGGCTGTTTCATTATTTTAAGATTTCTTGTGAACAAAACTTCAGACCACAGATGCTGCAAGTGTGCTGGTGTTTAGTGGAGGCTGGTGTCAAGGTCCACCTGTCTGCCACAAGCTACCAGCAGGCACAGCCACACCACCATCTAAGTGCTGAGGGTCCACAATCTCCTCAGTAGGAGTAACTAAGCCTACTTAAAGCTAAGGAAAGAGTAAAGGGCAAAAATACACCTGCCACTTAATTTCTCTTTGCTGTTAAGTACCATCCACTCATCATTAAGACCACTAACATTTTCAAAGAATTTGATTAGTCAGTGTTTCGTGCTCTGCTTTTGCTATCAATCCCATATGCAGTGCAGCAAACCTTTCTTTTTCCCCTCTCTTCTGCAACTGGAAGTTAACAATGTCAGCACCAAAAGATCAAAAAGCAGGAAGCACAGAATTAATTAAAAAAGGAACCCACCAAAACCACACTTAAGTAAAAATCAGTTTTTCTTGGCTCAGAAGTGCAGAATACAGACTTTACACAGTTGACAACTGCTGCAATTCACATTCTGTGGCTACTGAAGTACTAAATGGTTTCTTTACCCAAACCTTTTATTTGGGTCCACGTCATACTTTAGACTGGAAATTGAGAGACTGTTGCTAAAGGGCAACATGCAAAACAAGCAATGTTGATTTAGGCTTTCCTAGAATGCAGAGATCACTGCAATGACATGTTACTTCTCTGTCTGCCAAGGGCAGAGTCTTCTAAATTTATCAAGGCCCCTGCATTTCAGTGGCAAGGGACAGTACCTCTCCATTAGAAATAAATTATTTGGTCTGCAAGCACTTCCCTTGGGAGGGAATAATTCGAAAGTGTTTGACTAAAACATGGTCATATAACAAAGAAAATAAAAAGCAGAGCACGCAGGTGTGAGCATAAAAGATTTTCCAAGTCCAGCTTTACATTACAAACACTAAACTGCAACAAAACACCTTACTGAGGCTCAAGACAATTTCCTCACTGGAAAGTACAGGGAAAAGAAAGGTAATTTTTAATCTCTTCTTTCTCCAGACTGACACTCCTGCTGCTCATTAGGTTATTAACAGGAAAAAGCAAAGACACAAGTGCAGCAGCAGTCTGTATTTGCTGGCACTGATCAAGGCCATTTAAATAGTTCCTGGCGGCTGCTGACAGGCACTGGGTCACCCCGGCCCCCACCGCCTCCCCTGCTCTGCTGCCCAACACCTGCCAGGCGCGAAGGGCCACCGCCTTCCAGACAGGCATCTCCTCCTGCCTACTTTTCCTTTCGGAAAAGAGACCGGGAGGGGGGGGCCGGTTAG